>NW_028251551.1:0-153767 GCF_964263255.1 Lissotriton vulgaris | reverse complement strand
TCTGCATTGGTACCTACATGTTGGTACTTAAATAAAATAAATAAAAACAACAAAATGAACATTTTTTTAAAACAGCTACTTTTTTTAAAAACTGTCATTCTTTTTTCCCCATGGTACGCTCCCCGGTGCGCGTACCTGGCGCTCCCCCGTGAAAATCGAAAAAAATAATATTTTTTTTTGCCCCGCGGGGCACTTTTTTGGCCCCCACATCAAACCTAGGGGGTCAGGGGGGTCTACCCTGCCCCCTTTTGGTCATTTCCCCCATTGTTTTTGCCACCTCTTGTGTCTCAATCCTACCGAGACACAAGATGGCGGCCGCTCCGGACTGTTTGGAATGTTTACAGACACCCGAGAGTCAATTAGCTTTATATATTTTTTAACCTTAATTACTCAAAATCCACTGGAGCACATATCTTGAGACATAGCAAAGACACATCGGGCTACCAGTCCCTACAATTTTGCCAAGTTTTGTGGAAATCCATTCAGCCGTTCGGGCTAAAAGTGAGGTCGACCGCCCTATGGAAATTAACATGGGGAAAACACGTTTTGGGACCCCCCTTTTATCTCGGACCCCGCTTGACAAATCCAACCTAAACTTTGAGGGAAGGACCGGTGCGCCACAGGGCAAATTTGAGGAAAGTTTCAGGCAGATTCCTCAACCGGCGCCAAAGTTATTCACAATAGAATGTTGATATTTTCTATTGAAAATAATCCTAACTATAACTACCTACTGGCGACCGCCAGTAGGTAATATATATATTGGATTGGATGTTGATTTATAAAGCACGAATTGCTGCCCGGAGGCGTCCAATATATGTGTGTGTGTATTTTGTCCCCGTGAGCTGAGACCGAAACGCACAGGGGTTGATGGCATGCTGTAAATAAACACCCCACGAAAAAGCATATTTGAGTGGACTGAATTATTACGGAATCTGTGAGTGCAGGAAGGATCCCCTACGGGGAATTGGTGTTTGGATATATATATATATATATATATATATATATTACCTACTGGCGGTCGCCAGTAGGTATATATAGTTAGGATTTTTTCCCTATGGGATTTCTGAAAATTCTATGCCTAATAACTTTTGCGTTTGTGGACGGAATTGGCTGAAATTTTCAGGAAAATGGCACATTTTGTTTCTGAGCAGCCCTTGAAAATTTGGGGGGGTTTTGTGGAGGGGGGGCCGAGAAAAAAGGGGGGTCCCAAAACGCCTTTTTCCCATGTTAATTTCCATAGGGCGGTTGGACTCACTTTTAGCCCGAACGGCTGAATGGATTTTCACGAAACTTGGCAAAATTGTAGGGACTGTTAGCCCGATGTGCCTTTGCTAGGTCTCAATATATGTGCTCCAGTGGATTTTGAGAAATTAACGTTTGAATCAAGATATATATCTGTAACAGCGCTCCGGGCAGCGATCCGGTTAGCGAACCTTTCGCGTATCGGAACTTTGCGATGCGAAGCTGATTGGCCCTCCGGTGTCTGTCAACATTCTAAACAGTCCGGAGCGGCCGCCATCTTGTCTCTCGGTAGGATCGAGAGACAAGAGGAGGCCAAAACAAAGGGGGAAATTGCCATAAGGGGGCATAGTAGATCCTCGTTGACCCCCTAGGTTTTATGTGGAGGTTTTAAAAGGGCCTAGGAGGGTCCAAAAAAAAAAATTAAAAATTTTTTTTTTGCGTGGTAAGCGCCAAGTTCGTGAACCGGAAAGCGTTCTGGGCAGCGAACTTTATGGATAAAAGAATGAAAGACTTTTCTAATACTGTATGTTAATTATTTGTTGGTTTTGTTGATTTTTTTTTAATATTTTTATTTTTTCAGCAATTTTTTATTGTTGTGATTGTGTTTCAAAATTTAATAACATTTCTTACATTTAACTACTTTATGAATTACATATAAAAATGATTAAAGACTCAAACAATTTTTTAATATTACATATAATTTTATTTTTCGGATTGTTTTTCGAAATTTACTAGAACGTCTAGCATTTCACTGTCTGATATGTGTTCTTGTTCAGTGAACATAAGTTCAAACATTTGACCGTCATCATAATGAAGTAAATGATCCACTGATTCCACACATTGAACTAATTCATGGTCCCGTGATTGATCCATGAAATCAGAGTCATCATTGTCCTCAATTTCTTTTTCTGTGTTGGTCTCCAGAACAATTTCGAAGGAAACATTCTGCTCACCTTCCATTTTATTGCTGTAATTTGCATAAAAAATAAATATATCAGTAGAGATAGGGCACTGTTGGGTTTAAGTTCAGACAGGCATTTGTGAGTTTATACCAGAGAAGTAATCTATGGGCACTGTATGGTTTCAGGCGTGAATTAGTACTATTAAAAAGTGCCTGTGAAGAAGCCTAAGTAAATTTATAATTATACCACAGAAACCTAAATCAGTCCATAATTATAATAAAGAAGCCTTTCTCAATGTCTAACTCTTACAGAGGGATAGTATATAACTATCTGAAAAAGTTTACCATATTTACTTATAGTGCACAATATACTTCAGTTTTAAAAATAACAACTTACCTTTAGAAACAAGTTGATGTTATTATTGATATTCTAAATGATATATACAACAAGTAGTAGTCAAAATGGCTGTGTTTCCTTCTCTCCCTTTATATATATACAGGTATACAACCAATCAAATGTCAGGTAATAAAAGTAGAAAATGAAAGTAACATTTTCATTGGTTGTCAATTCCAACACTTCAGATGTGTTTTGTGAAGTAATTTACCTCACGGTATTTGGAGAGGTCTACAGGCTAAATGGCTAAATGAAATTTCAATGAAATTTGTGAGAATGGAAGGGATTGTTATGTAGTATGAGCTAATGTATATTTGATGAGAGTGTCTCTAGTCGTTTTTCTGTAAATTACTTTCCCACCTTTTTTTTGGACCGCTTTCCGGGAAGCGGCCCGGTTAGCGAACCTTAAGCGTCACGGGAATCCACCATTTTGTGTTTCGGTCGCATTAAGATACAAGATGGAGGGCAAATAATGTTTAGAATGGGTAGAAGGGGTCATGGTAGACTTATCTTGACCCCCTAGGTTTTCTGAGCATGGCTGAGGAGGCTTATATGTGCGGAAAAAAAAACTTTTTTTAAAAAAATTCCGCGAGGTTAGCTTTCGGTTAGCGAACCGGGTAGCGCTCCGGGGAGCGAATTTTGTGGAAAATTAGTGAAAAAAGTTAGAGAAAAATAATAATTGTGAGTGATCAGATGTAGGGTAGCTCTGAGAAGAGCTTTTGGGTTTATGGTACATTTAGGTACTTATAAGTAGGTACCAATGCACAGTCTTAAATTCAGAATGAAAATTCTGTTGCCCTCATCTGAGAAGTGAACTCCATCTCCTCTGTAGATATCTTGCATGTAGTAACGCAAGTTATTGTTGTAAAGAGAGCCCATTCCATGGTCTCTCATGTAAGCTGAAACAGATTTGTTTACATGCTTCCTCGCTTTCTCAATTTGTGGACAAAATTGGTTGGACCACCTCCATTTCTGTCTTTGGCATATATTGGAATATACCAAGGCAGTTTGAGGAAAAAGTGCCATTAATTGCTCAAAGGTGTCCTTTAAAAGCATTTCCAGACCTACCCCTGTCAAAGTGCCCAAATCATTACCTCCACAGTGCACTATTAACAGGTCAGGTTTTGGCAAATGCATAAAGGTTTTCACCAATGGTATCAATTGGTGACATTTTAATCCTCTTTGGCCCAACCACTTAATTTCCACATCTTGTAAATTGAGGTTAGGTAAATTTCTGCTCTCAGCATACCTTTGAGCCCAGTGGATGTAACTATGTCCAACAATCCAGACCTTAAACATGGTGGGTGAAGGTTGGGCTGCAGTCAGATGAAGTGTGGTAATGAAAGGGCAGTTGAAACAGTAGGAGTTTCTAAAGAAAAAAAACTGTGGATTTCCAATGCTAATGATTCATTAGCAGTGATTGGTGCATTTCCATTTCTGAAAACAGAAAGTTAGGGTGCATGGATGTGTTCCTTGAAAGATGTAATTTGAATGGTCAAGGAAGAAACATTTAATGAAAGATTGCACTGGATACGCAGGTGCACTGAGAGTTCAGAGTTCAATTGAAACATTGTTGTGTGAATTTGCAAACATGAGAGGTCTTCCAGGAGGTGGTTGCTATGGAAACAAGGCAGACAGGGCAGAGGGGGGAAGGGTTTTGATTTGAAAAAAGTGAGGGAAGAGGAATGATTGGCTAATATGAGAGATATGTGCAATGAATATCTGTATTTCTGTGCTTTCAATAGCTGCAGCCTTTGGAGTGCATCCTTATTCTTCTGCTGAAGACAATTTGGTGTATTTCTGAGACTGTTTTCAAAACTCAAAAAATATTTGCTAAGGTGAGAAAAGATTTATTTAATTTAGATAGAGAATAGTATGATTTAAGGAGAAAATGATGAAAAAAGCTGTGTTTACAAAATGTGGTTTTGTCTCTAGTGATATACTAATAGAATTAGTTTCATAGAGGAATTGTAATTGCATATTTGGTGTAACATTCTGGCATGCAGTAACACAAGATATTGTGATACATGGAGCCCATTTCATGGTCTGTTATGTAAGCTGAAACAGATATGTTGCATTTAAAAACGATTTAAGAAATCAATTACATTTCTGGATATGTACTGCTAGAGCTTCATAGGTTGTTTTGGGCCATATTTATAAGGTATTTGAGTGTCTAAGATGTTATGTTCGCCTTTTAAAATGTAAAGTGTTCCTCATGGGGCAAGTGTCTTGTAAATACGCTCCCACTTGTGCTTGGCAAATTTAGATTTTGATTATGGGAGTTACCTAGCCATATTAATAGTGTCCCAAAAATGGTGCTAGGGAATTGCAGAAAACACTTTCATGTGTCTCAAGGACATTTTTAGTCATTTCTTCATGAATGCAGGTATACAATTGATTTATATGCTGTGTTTAAAAACGAATTTTGAAATGAATTAAATTTCAGGATATGTACTGTTAGAGCTTCATAGGTTGTTTGGGGTCATATTTAGAAGGCATTTTAGTGTCTTTGATGTTATTTTTCCCTTCTTAAATGGAAAGCGTTCCTCATGGGGCCCTGAGCAGTTCTTATCCATGTTATTTAATAGGAAGTGGATAACATGGCTAAGAGCATTTGCTGGAAAATGCATGAATATCGCTGACTTTTCTGCGAAGTTATGTTTACCTTTCAAAATGTAAAGTGTTCCTCATGGGGCAAGTGTCTTGTAAATACGCTCCCACTTGTGCTTGGCAAATTTAGATTTTCATTATGGGAGTTACCTAGCCATGTTAATAGTGTCCCAAAAATGGTGCTAGGGCATTCCAGAAAACACTTTCATGTGTCTCAAGGACATTTTTAGTCATTTCTTCATGAATGCAGGTATACAATTGATTTATATGTTGTGTTTAAAAACGAATTTTGAAATCAATTAAATTTCAGGATATGTACTGTTAGAGCTTCATAGGTTGTTTGGGGTCATATTTAGAAGGCATTTTAGTGTCTTTGATGTTATTTTTCCCTTTTTAAATGGAAAGCGTTCCTCATGGGGCCCTGAGCAGTTCTTAGCCATGTTATTTAATAGGAAGTGGATAACATGGCTAAGAGCATTTGCTGGAAAATGCATGAATATCGCTGATTTTTCTGCTATATTCATGCATTGTGGCCGTTTTTATAAGGTATTTGAGTGTCTAAGATGTTATGTTCGCCTTTTAAAATGTAAAGTGTTCCTCATGGGGCAAGTGTCTTGTAAATACGCTCCCACTTGTGCTTGGCAAATTTAGATTTTGATTATGGGAGTTACCTAGCCATATTAATAGTGTCCCAAAAATGGTGCTAGGGAATTGCAGAAAACACTTTCATGTGTCTCAAGGACATTTTTAGTCATTTCTTCATGAATGCAGGTATACAATTGATTTATATGCTGTGTTTAAAAACGAATTTTGAAATGAATTAAATTTCAGGATATGTACTGTTAGAGCTTCATAGGTTGTTTGGGGTCATATTTAGAAGGCATTTTAGTGTCTTTGATGTTATTTTTCCCTTTTTAAATGGAAAGCGTTCCTCATGGGGCCCTGAGCAGTTCTTAGCCATGTTATTTAATAGGAAGTGGATAACATGGCTAAGAGCATTTGCTGGAAAATGCATGAATATCGCTGATTTTTCTGCTATATTCATGCATTGTGGCCGTTTTTTTTCACATTGCTTCATAGGTTGTTTGGGTTCATATTTAGAAGGCATTTTAGTGTCTTTGATGTTATTTTTCCCTTTTTAAATGGAAAGCGTTCCTCATGGGGCCCTGAGCAGTTCTTAGCCATGGTATTTAATTGGAAGTGGATAACATGGCTAAGAGCATTTGCTGGAAAATGCATGAATATCGCTGACTTTTCTGCTATATTCATGCATTGCGGCAGTTTTTTTTCACATTGCTTCATGGGTTGTTTGGGTTCATATTTAGAAGGCATTTTAGTGTCTTTGATGTTATTTTTCCCTTTTTAAATGGAAAGCGTTCCTCATGGGGCCCTGAGCAGTTCTTAGCCATGTTATTTAATAGGAAGTGGATAACATGGCTAAGAGCATTTGCTGGAAAATGCATGAATATCGCTGATTTTTCTGCTATATTCATGCATTGTGGCCGTTTTTTTTCACATTGCTTCATAGGTTGTTTGGGTTCATATTTAGAAGGCATTTTAGTGTCTTTGATGTTATTTTTCCCTTTTTAAATGGAAAGCGTTCCTCATGGGGCCCTGAGCAGTTCTTAGCCATGTTATTTAATTGGAAGTGGATAACATGGCTAAGAGCATTTGCTGGAAAATGCATGAATATCGCTGACTTTTCTGCTATATTCATGCATTGCGGCAGTTTTTTTTCACATTGCTTCATGGGTTGTTTGGGTTCATATTTAGAAGGCATTTTAGTGTCTTTGATGTTATTTTTCCCTTTTTAAATGGAAAGCGTTCCTCATGGGGCCCTGAGCAGTTCTTAGCCATGTTATTTAATAGGAAGTGGATAACATGGCTAAGAGCATTTGCTGGAAAATGCATGAATATCGCTGATTTTTCTGCGATATTCATGCATTGCGGCCTTTTTTTATCACATTTGCAAGCACTTCCTAGCCATGTTATCCAATGGGAGGTGGATAACATGGCTAAAAGCATTTGCTTCAAAGGTTGTTTGGGGTTATACACCATTTTTGGGAAATTATTAACATGCCTATCTAACTCCCATAATCAAAATCTAAATTTGACAACCGCAGGTGGGAGTGTATTTACAATAAATTTGCACCATGAAGAACGTAAAATAGCATACTAGATACTCAAATAACTTATAAATGTGACCCAAAACATCTTATGAAGCACTAGTAGTGCATATTTCCAGAAATGTATTGGTTTTCATTTAATGATTTACTTCATTGGTAGGTCTTCACATGTTTTTTTACCTTGGTTTTTTTCAGTGAAAATCTTATCTGCAACCATGTGTTGGCCTCACCTCAAATAAACAAAACAGGTGATGGACTGAATGTGGATCAATGACACACATTCACCCCAGTCTAAAGATCAGGGCCTAAACAAATCTTTAGATAGGCTACATCTTATCGTCATCCTGAATTAATGATCTAAAATATTAGGGAGTGATTTATGAGTGTTGTATGCCTGTTTTGTACCATTGAGTGTCATTTTTGTGATGCAGTACTGGTGGAAAATATTTGCTATGTTAAATAATTAGTACGGCATTAAGTTTTAGATGACTGTTATTTATTTACTGTTTGGTAATAGTGGTTAATAACATTTTATATTATATTTTTCCACAGGTTCAACTGCAGATTCTTTCATAGTTTGGTAAATGCCTTCCAGAAGTCGAATACGAAAGGCTAGAAAACGTCAAAGACAGCAGGATGATGTTTTATTGCAGCAGTCCTCTTCCCCAAATACTTGTCAAAATACCAAGAAAGGTCCGGGTAAGAGCACGAAATCATTCTTAGGAAATATTTGTAGTAAAAAAAATTTTGCTCAAAAAAATGTTTCAGTTCACAAAAAGAAAAATAATTTAAATGGAAAGGAGAGACCCATCACAAATGTTACTGGTAGAGGAAGAGATAACTCTGTGCATGATAGTAGAAGGAAACAACAGTTTAGGGACATTCGAACTCGAATGTTCCGTAATAGGATATTAGTTAATTTATTGAAAAATATTAAAAAGAAAGGCCAACAGAAAGCGGCATTTTATAGGAAGAAGAAAAATGTAGAGAAAATTATTGATCATGCTTTTGAAATTAAGCGAAAGTTGTTTATTTTGGTAATCAATAGAATTAGGAAACTAAGCAAGGTAATTTCTGATTTCAAAACAAAAAGTAGATGGAAGAGAGTAGTAAATCGTACTAACTTTTGTGAAGTTTTTTCCGGAGAATGGATGCATAGTTCAAGTTCTGAGGCATTTTTTAATGAGGAGACTTATTTTCAGGATAATGATTTGGTGCATGCAGTTGACATCAGTGGTCGAGCTTATGAAGTGAAGGATGGTTGTCCAGTTGAAAAAGAACAACTTGTGACAACAGAGACAGAAGAGGCGCTAAGTGATGAGGTTTTAGGAAGACGTCCTAAGGGTCCTGTGTACATTTGGAAGTGTAGTTCTATTTGCAGTGTGCGACAGGTTTCCATCAATTTGCTTTGTGATTTTATACGGACATTTAATAAGAAAAGTTTGAAGCAGAAAATGAAGTTGTTGCAAGATTTAGATCCTTGCAGAGTGAGACAAATGACAGGTTTCCGTGGTCATTCGCTGGCTTGTCTTTCCAGGAGAGTATGCCAGAGTGTTTTTCATCATTTCAGGATGCTAGCAGTGCATCATAATAAAGTGAGAAAATTAGTGAGAATGTTGTATTATGCTAAGAGTCCAGCAATTATGCTTAAACAGTTATGTGCTGCTCTTTTGCATGGTTCTGAAATAGATGTGAAGAATCTTTGTGAAGAAATTGAGTTTTGTTACTTTGGTAGTAAAGATGAGAATGTTCAAATTGACCCTGAAGTAGAGGGTAATGTGGAAGATAATGTACAGGTTTCCAGTACAGATAATTTTCAGAAGGAAATTGCCACGTTTCAGATGAAATCAAGTGAGAGGCCTAATTTCACTTGTGTATGTTGTCGACGCACTTATTATAAGAATCAGACTAAGGTAGTGGATTTATATGCAAAAAGTGAAAGGGAAAATAATAGTGAATGGAAGGATTTAGCCACATACTTGATGGTAGAAAATTATTTTGATTTGGGATCGGATCAACGTGTGTGTACTTATCGTTGTAATAAATTAAACCAAAACCAGATGCCTGCTAGGGCAGTTCATAATAATCTGCAATTGGTTGAGATTCCTTCTGAATTGAAGGATTTAAATACTTATGAATCTATTTTGATTCAAAGTATCCATCCCTTTCAGGCTATTGTAAGAATGGAGCCAAAGACAGGGAAGTTGCCTCCAGCAGATTTACAGAGAGGATTAAAGGGAAGAGTTGTTTATTTGCCTCTAGATTTGAAGAAAAACATTAACACAATTGGAATAGAAAAAGTGGAAGAGGAACCTCTGGTTATCTTGGTTAATGGGGTTCCGACAAAGAATAAGAAAATATGGCAAGATTTAGTGGATGTTAGGAAAGTCAAAAAGGCAACAGTGTATTTGAAGAAAAATAATAAGTACTATAAGAATGTATATGTTGCAGAAGAGGAAGTAAGTGATGAAGAGGATAGCGATTTGTGTGCAGGCCAAATTGAGAAAGTAGAGGCCTCTAAAAGTGAAGAAATATATGAACATTATAGTGTTCATCCTTTGCATTCCAAGGAAGTCATGGGGAATGCTATTGAGTTGTTTCAAATGAAACAAGCCAAAGGGAGTCCCATTAGTGTTTGGGAGGAAAGTTTGGAAGCTCGGTGTTTCCCACAGCTATTTCCCACAGGTCAAGGAGGAAGATATGATGAGCGACCTCATCAAATTCCTGCGTCTGAATACCGGACTTTACGATTGTATGCAGAAGATCCTAGGTTTCGGCAATGTATTCCCTATTTGTTTCATCTCCTGTTTGAAAGCGATCTGTCTGGACTGTCATATGCAGTGAACCACATCTTAAAAAGTGGTATACACATGCGAAACATCTCGGCAAGTGACTTTATGCATAAAGTCAATGTTCAAGACAGTATTTTGGATTCTCACTTAATTAATCTCATGGCGTGTCAGCGTGGTACTAATGAGTACTGGTACCGTCGTCATGGTGATTTAAAATGTATGCTGAGGAACTTAGGAACTCCAACATGGTTCCTCACTCTGAGCTGTGCCGAGTATGGCTGGGAAGACTTACTTGAATTTCTACGAGAGGCAAATGGAAATATTGAAAACATTGAATTCAAGACACCTGGAGAACTGTGTTCTTTGGATCCTGTGAATGTATGCAGGTACTTCAATCATAGATTTGAAGCTATGATGTCTTTCATCACAAATAAAAAAGAATCCACCTCTTGGAGAGGTGTTGGATTTCTTCTGGAGAAAGGAGTACCAAGCAAGAGGTGCCCCTCATATACATATGTTGCTGTGGATCAAGGATGCACCTAAATTTGGAACAGATCCGGATGACTTAGTGATGAATTTCATCGAACAGTATTCTACGTGTGCTGTTCCAAACGCAACGGAGAAGAAAAGTCTAAGAGAACAAGTTCTACGTTTCCAAAGCCATCGTTGTGGAAAGTACTGTCGTCGTAAATTCAGAAACAAGGACAAGTTTTACACCAAATGTCGTTTCAACTTTCCACGACCGGTGATTTCTAAAGGAAGAGTGAACAGTTTGATGTCTTCGCTGCGACATAATGTGACGAGGAAATCACCCAAGAATACATACAATTTGAAAAGGAACGAAGAGTCCAAGTACATCAATGACTACAACCCAGTGATTTTGTCCATGTGGAATGCCAACATGGATATACAGTTTGTGGCTGACAACTGTATGGCTGTGGCTCGGTATGTGACATCTTACATCACCAAAAAAGAAAAGACCGAACTGAAGGATATGTGGGAGGACATTTCCCATGAAAAGAGCCTCAGCAAGAAGTTGTACAGTTTCAGTCTGAAGATGTTGTCGCATCGAGAAATCGGAGCTTACGAATGTTCTGATCGATTGTCTTCAGCAAGTCTCTATGCCAAATCCAGGAGTCTCGTTTGGGCGAGTCTTGGTCTTGCTGCAACGCGAAATCGAGTTCTAAAACCTGTTCGGGAAATTGAGTATTTGGCAGAAAAGGAACCAAACAGTACCGACATTTTGAAGACCAACATGTTGGATACATATTATCCAAATCGAAGCAGTCACCTTGAGAATGTTTGTCTATATGAGGTTCTCCAAAATTATATATTCAAGAGGAACATCAAAGAAGATATTGAGAAAGGAGTGTATGCTGTAATTGGAAGTGAGGGATGCCTGGTCAAGCAAAGAAAATGCCAATTAGTAAACCATCGAAAATTGAGTGGCGAATCTCCAGAAAAAAAGGAGTTTTTCTATTTAGCACTTTTGCAACTTTTCAAGCCTTGGCGTGCAGAAGAGGAACTGCTTGGAGATTTCCTCTGTTACGAAGACTCTTTCAATGCAGCCAAGGAGTCCATAGAATGTCCTGCTTTTTCTAGATATCAAGAAATGCTAACTTTGGAAATTGAGCAGGAAGCAACGATTGCAGCCGAGATTGCCAGAGACAGTTCTCAGGACAGTCAGAGTTCTGTTTCATTGAGTCAAGATCCACTTGGAGGACCTATTATCGAAAATGAAGCTGCCACTGCTATGAATGAAGTAGAAAGAGCCATGGCACATGCTCAGGAGGATTCAGTTAACTTACAAGACTTGGAAAAACAACTCAACGTTGAGCAGAGGAAAATATATGATGAAGTTACCAAGGAAATTGAGCACGGATTAAGTCATGAGAAGAAAGAGTGCTCATGTACGTCGTTGAAGCCTGTCCGACTGTACGTGAGTGGAGAAGCGGGAACTGGAAAAAGTTTCCTCATTAAAGCAATCTCTTGTTATTTGCAGGAAAGGACTGAGTCATCGCTGTCTTGTGTTGTCACCGCTCCTACTGGACTGGCAGCACATAATATTAAAGGTATTACTTTGCATCGTCTACTGATGCTGCCGGTGGAGCATGACAACAAATTACAATACAACAAGTTATCTGGAGATGCTTGCTGTGAAGTTTCAAGAGTTTTGAGGAAAATGAAACTACTTATCATTGACGAAGTAAGCATGGTTTCCAATGTCATGCTTGCCTTTGTGCATTTGAGAATGCAAGAAGTACTTAAAACTGAATATGATGTCTTATTTGGTGGGAAACACATCATTGTTTTCGGAGATCTTCTACAGCTGACACCAGTAAAAGGTCAACCTGTGTTCAAAATACTCACGCATGAAGATACCAGGAAGTGCCTAGGGAGCATTGGAAACGTCAATATATGGTTAAACTTCAATTATGCAGAACTGCATCAAAATATGCGTCAGGCAAAGGATGAAGATTACAAGAATATTCTACAAGATATTAGAATTGGAAAAGTGACCGAGCATGGGAAAGAAGCTTTAAATGCACGATTACTGTCAAATTTATATCCCAAACAAGAGATTGTGCCTGAGAATATTTTTCAGAAAATTACTGAGAAGAAATCCGGGATATGTCTCATGCCAACTCTTGCAGAATGTGCCATCTTCAACAACAAAATGTTGAATTTAGAAAAGCAAGAGATTGTGAAACTTGAAGCTATCGACAAATTAGAGCATATGGGATCAACTATTATTTTGTCAGACAATTTGAAATCAAAATTGGATTCATTAGAGAAGACTATATCTAAGACAGCGGGTTTTGAAAAGACTCTGAATGTGTGTTTAAATTGCCGAATCATTTTGAGACGGAATTTACATGTAGAAAGAGGTCTGGTAAATGGATCAATGGGTAATGTTGTTGATTTTGAGAAATACAGAAATAGAGATGGAATAGAATTCTTAAGAATTAAATTTGATGGCATTGAGGAAGTACAGAGAATTGCTCGTTGTTCTGCTAGGTTTTTGCTTGTTAAAGACTTATATGTTCGCCGTAAACAGTTTCCTGTTTGCTTGGCATATGCGGTGACAATCCATAAATCGCAAGGTTTAAGTGTAGACTGTGCATTGGTGAATATTGGCAGTTCAGTGTTCAAGGAGGGTATGGCATATGTGGCATTGTCACGAGTTAGAACTTTATCGGGATTGTACTTGATTGACTGTGATGTCACAAACATTTGTGCGGATCTAGATTGTGTTAAGGAATACAATAGGTTAAGAAGAGAGTATGCGCCACATTTGCCTCAATATCCTTTGTTTGAGAAACGTGTGGTAGGCCGGAAACGTAGAAATAGCAGTAATAGTAGGGAGGTTGTTGCAAAAAGACTAAAAGTCAATGAACCGAAAGTTGTTAGCAGAAAGAAAGTGGATACTGTTGAAGAGATTGTTGGTTTTCAATTTGAAAACAGTTCTGGTGTCAACTGCTATGCAAATGTTGTTGTTAATGTTCTCTTTTCACTAGAGAGTTTAAAAGAACAGATTGTGTTCAATTCAGAACAAAGTTTATGCTGCTTGTTGAATTCTGTGTTAGAGAAATGTAGCACTGATCGAACAAAAGTAGAAAGTGTGTCTGAAGTTCGTTATCTGTTAGATGAATGTTCAGGTCAAACAGACTTCTCTGAAAATAATCAGCAAGATTGTCAGGAGTTTTTAATGTATATGCTTGATATATTGCAAGATGAGGGTGTAGATGTAGATCAACTGTTTGGGCTTTCTTATCAATGGCAGCATGACTGCGAGAACTGTATGGTATCAAGTACTACTAGTGTAGACTCAGAAAGATTTATATATTTAACTTTGCCAGACAGTAAATCAGTGTCCTTTAATAAGCTAGTAAATGCAGCGGATCACAACATGGAGTGTAGCCAATGTAAATGTGATATGATGTCAACATTATTTATACGTAGATATGGCCAGTATGTCATTTTAATGATGCAACGATGTAGGCCTGATGGATCAAAATTGTCAACTTTAATAAAAAATTTTGTGGCTTCTCAGCTGTCAATATCAGGGAGGACTTTTGTTACTGTAGCAATTATCTATCACGATGGTCCATCAACAACATCAGGACATTATACAGCTTACTTAAAGTCTGGAAACGGCTGGTCATTCTGTAATGATTCTGTTGTAACTTTCAAAAAAAAATTGCCGTTTGACCTTAAAAATTCTTACCTGGTGTTTTTAAAACCAAAATTTTAAGTAGAGGGAATGTAAGTCTGCAATGCTGTCTCGATTAAAAATCCAACTATATAAACCTGATGCAAGTAAGTCTGCTTCATAGTAAGCAGTATCAGTGTCATAGGAAAAGGAGAACATGAGTGACAAAGAAGAGTAAGATATTAGTAGTCCAGGATTGTGAAAATAATCTCAAATATTTTATTTTTGAAAGTTGCGAAAATAGAAAATGTCGGGATTTGATTGGAAGAATTACAAGACTTGCGAATCGCGGCAACATGATTTGGCCTAGTGGAAACATGTGATATAATGAGAGAAGTTTTTTTTCTATGTAACATATTTCACGTATCGATGGAGGTTTTCTTTCAGAAAGTGGCGGGCTGAAAATATTTAAAGCACAACAGAGTGGATGCTGTTCATAGGAGATCGTTCGACGTCATTGAAAGTAAGTTAATTTTAAGGAGTTTTGAAATCAGATTTCTTAGGTTGTATGGGTTTTTTAAACACAGTCATTTTGATTGTGTTTTTTTTTCCCCGCTGTTGCATGATGAATACCTTCAAGTCACTGATTTAAGTGAAATTTGATACATTCTGAGAACAGCAAAAATAAACCATTTAACATGTATAATTAATGTTATGCTTTTTGTACTTATGATATACATTTAGAAATGTGTGGTACATATGGGTAAGCTGAGTTCTGTAAATATCAATTTTAATGCTTAGAGTGCTGTACTTCTGGGTAGTGTTTTTTTTTTAAAAAAAAAGAGGCCTCACCTCAAAGAAAGCTCTTGAAAGCACACATCTTATTTGCATCCTAAAACAATCATTTACAATGTTAGACACAATTTTATGATGGCTTTACATCTTTTTTGCGCTGCTATTGCATCACTATTGTGAGACATTAGCAGTGCAAGAAAAACATCATGTTCCAAAATAGGCTCCAGTTCAGCAACATCAAGATACAGTTTCTTTCGAATATATATCTTTAGGATTGTGTAGGGGACGTAGAGAAGCAGAGACTTCTGTAAATGTCAAAGTTGTTGAAAAACTGTTTGTTTTTGAACCTTTTCCCTTGTCTTTTCTAATTTTTAAATACATTTTTTAATATTTTTTGAAATGTTTGTTCTTTGTTTTACAGATTGAAAGTATGAAAAAATATTTTAAAAAGGTAACAAGAATTATAAGGTAAATGTTTTCCTCTCTTTTTACCCGCAATGCACTGCTGATGATGTCATTGACACTATCTCTCATTTACTCTCTCTAGCTGTCTTTCTTTTTACATTATTCTCTGTTTACTTCCCTTATACTAACTCTTCTTTTTTTTAAAAAAATATTTTTTTAGTTCGCTTAAAGTTCGCGAACCGGTCAGCGAACTTGAAGCGAACCAAAAGAAATAGAGCTTGCCAGAGTGATAAACATTCTAGCAATTTTGTTTGAAAGGGGAGGTAGTTCTGAAAAGAACTGTTTTTTTTTGTTTTTGTTGTTTTATATATTTTTTTTTTTTTTTGAACATTTTTTGATTTTTTTGTATTTTTAGAACTGTTTTATGTTTTTTTTGTGTTTTTTATGGAGGGGAGACAACAAAAAACAGGCTTTCAAAACGGCTCAACTGGAGCAAAAAAAAAAAATTACTTTTTGGGTGCATTAGGGCATTTATGATTTTCAAATGCAATGTTCATCAGGTTGACACTCATGTTGCCATATGACAACATAGCACCACAGTAAATACAAGATAACTTCATATGCTGGAAGTTGGGTTGGATGTTTGGCACAGTCTCTTGTGCCTCTCTTCCCGTCAAAGACAATGTGGATGTAGATCTTGCCACAGGAGTTGCCGTCGGATTGTCTTCAAGATCCCTTAACTCAGCCCGACTGTAGTTCAAGGGATGCCACCTGCTCATGTGACGATGCATTGTATAGTTCCCCATACTGTACTTCTTTTCTGTGCCTCTCGACAATCTGTGATCACAGATGAGGCAGGTGGCATATTTTGCATTCACTTTCTTTGATCCAGGAGGGATGGTGAAAAACTGCCAGATGAAACTGGTTTTTCGTTTAGAAACCCGGGGCAACTCTTCGACAAATTGTTGTTCCTCTCTGTCCTCTTCTTCTTCTTGCTCATCTTCCTCCTCTCTGTTAGTCATAATTTGACTAGGTGGTCCTCTTTTCTTATGAGGAGGTGGAGGTGGTGGTGGGGGTGCACCAGCTGCAGCAAGAATGGAAGCCATTGTGGAACTTCAGATAAATGGTCTTTCTCTCACCAAGATGAAAGTCAGAGTGAGGAAATAAGGAGGGGTTTACATGATTTGGGGAAAACAAAAGTTCTGAGCCAATGAAAAGTGTTATTTTTAGGTCACATGACCTAGTCATACATCATTTGGAAACCAAAAGTGAAATGAACCAATGAGAAGTTTTATAAACAAGTCACATGACCTGTTCCGCTTACGTTACGCGGCGCGCGCCGCGTCCCAGATCGCTTCCGGTTCGCGGTCCGGAGCACTTTCGGGAGCGCTAACGCGACGCGTCATTAGACGCATTACGCGATAACGTGATACGTCGCGCTTCCGCGACGCGTCACTGTTCCGCTAACGTAACGTTGACCGGTTCGCGGACTAGATCGCGGCATCAAGATGAGCTAACGGAAAGCTTCCCGGTTCGCGAACTAGAAGCGAAGAAAAAAATATTAAAAAAAAAATTATCAATAAATATCTAAATATATTTTGGGATTTAAAGAATAATACATTTTACAGCAACATATGTCGTAGGAAAAAAAATGAAATTGCTAATGTGAATATACAGAAAAAGTCAACAAATGTAAAAAGGAAAGAGAAGCCCACAAAAAATGTTTCCATTGGACCAGGAGAGAAGAGAATGGTTAGCAATAGAAGGGTAAATGTTTTTAGGGACATTCGTAGGCGAATGTTTCGCAATAGGGTAGTTTTAAATTTGCTAAAAAATGATAAGAAAAGTAAACTAAAAGCTGCTTTTTACAAGAAAAAGAAAAGTGTAGAAAAGATTGTTGATCAGGCTTTTGAAGTTAAGAAAAAATTATTTATTTTAATAATCAATAGAATTAGGATACTTAATAAGGCAATGGATGTTTTCAAATCGAACAGTAGATGGAAAAGAATTATTAATCGGAGTAATTTTTGTGAAGTATTTTCTGGTGAATGGATGCATAGTTCAAGTTCTGAGCCTTTTTTTAATGAGGAGAGTTACTTTCAGGAAAATGATTTGGTGCATGCAGTTGACACCAGTGGTCGTGCATATGAGGTGAAAGATAGTTGTGTGATGGAAAAATAGAAACTTGTATCTAGAGATGCAGAAGAGGTGTTAGCTGATGAAGTTTTAGGGAGACGTACTAAGGGTCCAGTGTACACATGGAAATGCAGTAGTATTTGTAGTGTGCGACAGGAATCAATTGATTTGCTTCGAAATTTCTTACGTACATATAGTAAAAAAAGTCTCAAACAAAAAATGAAGATCCTGCAAGAGTTAGATCCTTGCAGAGTGAGAGAAAGCACAGGTTTGCAAGGGCATTCACTAGCATGTCTTTCTAGAAAAGTTTGTCGGAGTGTTTTTCATCATTTTAGGATGTTAGCCGTGCATCATAATAACGTAAGGAAATTAGTGAGGAAGTTGTATTATGCAAAAAGTCCTGCACTTAAGCTTAAACAGTTAAATAGTGCTCTTTTGCATGGATCTGAAGTGGATGTGAAGACTATTTGTGAAGAAATTGAGTTTTGTTATTTTGGGAACAAAGAGGACAGTGTAGAAATAGATATAGTAATGGATGGTAATGCAGAAAATAATGGACAAATTTCAAGTATTGAAAAGTTTGATGAGGAAATTATCAAGTTTAAGGTGAAATCAAGTGAGAGGCCTAATGTAACTTGTGTGTGTTGTCGACGGACTCATTATAAAATTCAGACTAGGTTAGTTGATTTATATGCAAAAAGTGAATTGGAAAATAATAGTGAATGGGAGGATTTTGTAAGTTATTTGTTGGTGGAGAATTCTTTTGATTTGAGTTTGGATCAGCGTATTTGCAATTATTGTTTGAAAAAATTAAATGAAAATAGAATGCCTGCAAGAGCAGTTTATAATAATCTTCAGTTGATAGATATTCCTTCTGAATTGATGGATCTAAATACTTATGAATCTATTTTGATTCAATGTGTCCATCCTTTTCAGGCTATTGTACGCATGGAGCCTAAGACAGGGAAATTGCCTCCATCAGATTTACTGAGAGGATTAAAGGGAAGAGTTGTTTATTTGCCTCTAGATGTAAAGAAAAATATTAATACAATTGGTGTAGAAAGAGTAGAAGAAGATCCTTTAGTTGTTCTAGTTAATGGGGTTCCAACAAAGAGTAAGAAAATTTGGCAAGATTTAGTGGATGTTAAAAAAGTCAAGAAGGCAACGTTGTATTTAGTTAAAAACAATGAGTACTACAAAAATGTAAGTGTTGGAGTAGAGGAAACAGCTACAGAAGAAGATAGTGATTCTTCAGTTGGTCAAATTGAAAAAGTTGATGTGTCTAGAACTGAAGAAATATATGAACATTATACTGTTCATCCTTTGCATTCCAAAGAAGTAATGGGAAATGCAATTGACTTGTTTCAAATGAAAGCAGCAAAAGGAAGTCCCATTAGTGTATGGGAAGAAAGTTTGGAAGCTCGTTGTTTTCCACAATTATTTCCAACAGGTTGTGGTGGACGATATGATGATCGACCAGTTCAAATTCCTGCAGCTGAATACCGGACTCTAAGATTATATGCAGAAGATCCAAGGTTTCGTCAATGCATTCCTTATTTATTTCATCTACTGTTTGAAAGTGATTTGTCTGGGCTTTCTTATGCAGTTAATCATATATTAAAAAGTGGACCTCATTTGCAGAATGTTTGTGCAAGGGACTTTATGGAGAAAGTTAATCTGCAAGACAGTATTTTGGAATCTCAGCTAATCAATCTCATGGCATGTCAACGTGGAACCAACGAGTATTGGTTTCGTCGTCATGGAGAATTGAAATGTATGCTAAGAAACTTAGGAACTCCTACATGGTTCCTCACTCTTAGCTGTGCTGAGTATGCATGGGACGATTTACTTCAATTTCTACGAGAGGCAAATGAAAACATACCAAATATAGAATTGAAAACACCAGGAGAACTGTGTTCTTTAGATCCAGTGAATGTTTGTAGATATTTTAATCATAGATTTGAAGCTATGATGTCTTTTATTACCAACAAAAAAAATCCTCCCCTTGGAGAGGTTTTGGATTTCTTTTGGAGGAAGGAATATCAAGCGAGAGGTGCTCCTCATATACATATGTTGTTGTGGATTAAAGATGCACCCAAATTTGGATCAGATTCAGATGAAACAGTGATGAGTTTCATTGAAGAGTATTCAACATGTGCTGTTCCAAAATCTACTGAAGAAAACAATTTAAGGCAACAAGTTTTACGTTTTCAATCTCATCGTTGTGGAAAGTACTGTCGTCGAAAATTTAAAAACAAGGAAAAGTACTACACGAAATGTCGTTTTGCATTTCCTCGACCAGTGATTTCTAAGGGAAGAGTAAATAATTTGATGTCATCTCTACGACATACTGTGACGAGAAAATCTCCCAAAAACACATATAATTTGAAAAGAAATGAAGAATCTAAGTACATCAACGATTACAACCCAGTGATTTTGTCCATGTGGAATGCTAACATGGATATTCAGTTCGTTGCTGACAACTCTATTGCTGTGGCTCGATATGTGACATCTTACATCACCAAAAAAGAAAAGACAGAACTGAAGGAAATGTGGGAGGACATTTCACATGAAAAGAGTCTAAGCAAGAAATTATACAGTTTCAGTCTGAAGATGTTGTCGCATCGAGAAATTGGAGCATATGAATGTTCTGATCGGTTATCATCAGCAAGTCTCTATGCCAAATCAAGAACAATCATTTGGGTGAGTCTTGGTCTTGCTGCAACACGAAACCGAGTTTTGAAATCTGTACAAGAAATTGAATATTTGGCGGAAAAAGAACCAAACAGTACAGATATTTTGAAGACAAATATGTTGGATACATACTATCCAAATAGAAGTACTCACCTTGAGAACACATGTTTGTATGAAGTTCTTCAAAACTACAGTTATAAGAGGAACATCACAGAAGATATCAATAATGGAAAATATGCACTCATTGGCAATGAAGGATGTCTAGTGAAGCAGAAAAAAGGCCATTTGATTAATCATCGAAAATTGAGTTGTGAAGTTCCAGACAAAAGAGAATTTTACTATTTAGCTCTTTTGCAACTCTTTAAGCCATGGCGTACAGAAGAGGAACTACTTGGAGATTTTCTGTGTTATGAAGACTCTTTTAATGCAACTAAGGATACCATAGAATGTCCTATTTTTCTAAATTATCTGCAAATGTTGAATGAAGAAATGGAGCAAGAAACCACAATTGCTGAAGAGATAGCTAGAAACAGTTCTCAAGATAGTCAGAGTTCTACTTCATTGAGCCAGGATCCACTAGGAGGACCAATTATCCAAAATGAAGCTGCCACTGCCATGGATGAGGTGGAAAGAGCTATGGAACAAGCTCAAGAAGATGGAGTTAACTTAGAAGATTTGGTAAAGCAACTAAACATTGAGCAGAAAAAGATATATGATGAAGTCACAGAGCAGATTGAACATGGATTCAGACATGAGAAAAAAGAGTGCTCATGTATATTATTTGACCCTGTCCGACTGTATGTAAGCGGAGAAGCGGGGACAGGAAAAAGTTTTCTAATTAAAGCCGTTGCAAGTTATCTGCAGAAAAGGACTGATTCACCACTGTCTTGTGTTGTAACTGCTCCAACTGGTCTGGCAGCACATAATATTAAAGGGATTACTCTACATCGTTTATTGATGCTGCCAGTTGAACATGATAATAAATTGCATTACAACAAGCTATCTGGAGATGCGTGTTCTGAAGTTTCAAGAGTCTTGAAGAAAATGAAACTTCTTATCATAGATGAAGTAAGCATGGTCTCAAATCTAATGCTTGCTTTTGTGCATTTGAGAATGCAAGAAATTCTTAAAACAGACTATGATGTGTTATTTGGAGGAAAACACATTATTGTTTTTGGAGATCTATTGCAGTTGACTCCAGTAAAAGGACAACCAGTGTTTAAAATGCTCACGCATGAAGATACCAGGAAGTCCCTTGGAAGCATTGGAAATGTTAATATATGGCTAAATTTTAAATATGCTGAACTGCTTCAAAATATGCGACAGGCCAAGGATGAAGATTATAAAAATATTCTACAAGATGTAAGAATTGGAAAAATGACTGAGAAAGGGAAAAAAGCTTTGCATAGTCGATTAATTTCAAATTTGTATGCAAATGAAAACATTCTTCCAGAGAATATTTTTAAAAAAATGACTGAGAAGAAATCTGGGATATGTTTGATGCCAACTCTGCAAGAATGTTCCATCTTCAACCAAAAAATGTTAGACTTAGAAAATGAAGAGATTGTGAAACTGGAAGCAATAGATAAAATAGAGCTTATGGTAGCAACAATTGTTTTGTCAGAAAATTTGAAAACTAAATTGCATTCATTGGAGAAAAGTATTTCAAAAACAGCTGGTTTTGAAAAGACTCTGAATGTGTGTTTAAATTGTCGTATCATTTTGAGAAGGAATTTAAATGTTGAAAGCGGTCTGGTAAATGGAGCAATGGGTTATGTTGTTGATTTTGTGAATTACAGAAATAGAGATGGAATTGAATTTTTAAAAATAAAATTTGATGGCATTGAAGAAGTACAACAAATAAGTCGTTGTTCTGCTAGATTTTTACTTGTAAAAGACTTATATGTTCGCCGAAAACAGTTTCCTGTTTGTTTAGCGTATGCGGTGACAATTCATAAATCTCAAGGTTTAAGTGTAGATAGTGCATTGGTGAACATTGGAAGATCTGTGTTTAAAGAGGGTATGGCATATGTGGCATTATCTCGAGTCAGAACTTTATCAGGATTGTACTTGATTGCGTGTGATGAGACAAAGATTTCTGCCGATCTAGATTGTGTTAAAGAATACAATAGGTTAAGAAGAGAGTATGCTCCACATTTGCCTCAATATCCTCTGTTTGAAAAACGTGTGGTAGGCCGAAAAAGAAGAAATGAGGATAATTGTAGTGAGGTAGTTGCAAAAAGACAAAAAGTAGAGAAAACTGTAATTGAAAACAGGAAGAAAAAGAATTGTGGAGAAAATGTTGTTGGATTTCAGTTTGAAAATAGTTCTGGTGTCAACTGCTATGCTAATGTAGTGGTTAATGTTGTTTTTTTCTTAAAAGTTTACAAGAACAGATTGTTGAAAATCGGGATCAAAGATTGTGTGGTTTATTGAATTCTGTGTTTCAGAAATGTAGCAGTGGTACACCACAAATAGAAAGTGTAACGGAAATTCGAAATATTTTAGATTTGTGTTCTGGTCAAGATAAATTTTCACAAAACATTCAGCAGGATTGTCAGGAATTTTTAATGTATATGTTTGGTGTTTTGGAAGATGAAGGAGTAGATGTAGATAATCTTTTCAGTCTTTTTTATCAATGGCAGCATGACTGCCACAATTGTAGTTTATCAAGTACTACTAGAATAGACACTGAAAGATTTATATATTTGACTTTACCAGACTGTAAATCAGTGTCTTTTAAAAATCTAGTTAAAGCAGCAGATCATAATATGGTGTGTACCCAATGTAACTGTACAATGCTGTCCACATTATTTATACAAAGGTATGGGCAGTATATCATTTTAGTTTTCCAACGATGTAGACCTGATGGAACTAAATTGACAACTTCTATCAAAAATTTTGTGGCTTCTCAGTTATCAATTTCTGGAAGGACCTTTACAACTGAAGCTATTATTTATCATGATGGACCTTCGACCACCTCAGGACATTATACATGCTACTTAAAATCTGAAAATGGATGGAGTTACTGCAATGATTCTCATTTAACTTATAAACAACGTTTGCCTTATGACTCTACAAATTCTTATCTAGTGTTTTTAAAACCAAAGTTTTAGTAAAGGGAATTGGCCTTTGAAGACGGGAATAGTTAATAAAAGTTAGTTAGTTAGTTAGTTAATCTAATATTTTAAATTATTTATCTCATGTAGATACTTTAAGTGGATCTCAAAGTAAAAAATACCGATATATCAGACACAAATTGGCCGTGAGGATTGTGTATGGTATGATGTTTTTAGATCTTTTTTCATAGGAAGTCGATGAAATGGAACTTATAAGGAACAGCAGACTTTTTTTCTACCAAAAGGACCTTCACTATCTTCTACTTGGCCTCATGGAAAAGTAAGTGAATCAAAGATTAGTGTACATATATGAGATGTATGTTTGAATGGGTTTTTTTAAACACAATCTTTTAGATTGTGTTTTTTTTTTCCCGCTGTTATATGATGAAGACTTTGAACTCACTAATTTAAGTGGAATTCAATATATTCTGAGAACAGCAAAAATAAATAATGTAACATATTGTAGAAGTTATTGTGTAGTTTGCATTATGTAATTTATATTGTGTTCACATTGTTATGCACTCATTTTCTTTTTCACCCTTATTTACCTCTCTTTACTAATTTACACTCTTTTTTCATTGCTGTTTCTTTACTGTACTTCATTCACAACTTCTTAATCTAATAGGGACTATCTGCATTTCCTCAGTTCCTTCCACCACTTTTTATCTTTTTTATATTCTCACAGTACCACTGCTTTAGTGTCCTAACCCTCTTTCTCTTTCTCCATTTTTTTTTCTTTCACACTCATTGTACTGTAGTTCAGTTAGTTCTTCCTTTTGTCTTTCTTTTACTCTCTCTCTTCTTTCTCTCTATTACTCCCCATGTGTTGCCCTTATTCACTTATATGTACCCTCTTTCACCCCTCTTTACTTATATTCACTGATATTTACTTTCCCTCAATCACTGCTATTCTTTTCCTCTGATTCCGTCACTACCTGTCATTCTCATACTTAACTGTCCTTCTTTTTACTTTCAATATCCATTTATATTCTCCCTTAACCTCTACTTTAGTGTTCTTCCTATTTCTTCTTTCTTTTGCTCCCTTATTCATTTTTCTTTTCTTAGTTACTTCCTTTTACACTTTTTATCTGTCTTACTATCTATTACACAGTCCCTCCTTCATTATTTTTTTTTTCTTTTTTTTTATAAGTGCGCTGACGGTACGCGCACCGGTGCGCGCACCGAAAGCGCACCAAAGTGAAATATAAAAAAAAAATATTTTAAATTAAAAATATTATCTCAATATACATTATAGTGTTCTTTTTTACAAAAACATACTTTAGCAATTCACTAAAAAACACATAGGTATGAGTCTGTATAAAAAGTTAGGAATTAGCATTAAAAAAACCTATGAAATTCACTGAAAAAACCATAGGTTTCACACCAGTTATAGTTAGGAATTAGCATTAAAAAAACCTATGAAATTCACTGAAAAAACCATAGGTTTCACACCAGTTATAGTTAGGAATTAGCATTAAAAAAACCTATGAAATTCACTGAAAAAACCATAGGTTTCACACCAGTTATAGTTAGCTGGAAATTTTACTGATATAAAACCATTGAAATTCCCACGTTATAGTTAGTCGGACTCACTATAACTTGCGCGTGCAATGCACTGCTGATGACATCACATATTACATCACTCATGACATGGTCAGTGACATCACTCATGACATCACTGATGACAACATCCTTGTGACACAGTGACAGACCTCCTTTCACTGTAAAGTAACCTTTGAAACACATATTCAAAAATAGAAACTAACATTAACAAAAAAGTGGATATACCCATACCAGTTACAACAACCAATTCAGTAATTTCACCATCTATATACAAATTCACACATTCACCAACAGTTTTATGTATTCACTCATACACATACTCACTCATCATATGTAGTGATACCCCTATTCATTCTGTTACACACCGACAGTCATCAAAAACTTACTCATACATATACTCACACATGCAAATAAACTAATAAACATCCATTTATTTGCATATACAACTATACACACATTAGCACATTACTTCTAAGGAAACTTGCACATACTTACTCTCTTAAACAATCACTTATAGAAACACATACTTATTTAAACAGGAACTCTTTCAATCTCTCACTCTCACATATACTCACTTATATACATCAATTCTCATATATACAAGATTAAAACATATGTAGTTACTCATAAAGACACTAGTGAGAGAGGCATTCACTCTCTAACACACACATATACACACTCATCCACCCATACAATCCTACACAAATGCTGTCTTCAAAACACATACAAACAGTGAGTCAGTCATTGATGCATCTATGTGCTAAGTAACAGCCCCACCAAACCATACAGACACTCATACTGATACTAAAAAAGCATCTAATAACCCATATACACACACATGTAGCTACTCACCAACCCATGCAGCCACTTATACACAAAGTAAAACACTGATACATATATTTAAATATTTAAACATTACTCGCTAATATATGTATTCACTAAGATACACTTAATAAGCCAGTTAACCAATCAATTTTTTTAAAAAAAACATCCATTTAGACACTTATTTAAACATTTATTCTTCCATCGACCTTAACATATACATATATAAAATATATTTATTTTTCAGAAAGACACACATTCACTGGACGATGTCATGAGTGATGTCATTTGAGATGTCATCAGTGATGTCATGAGTGATGTCACTGACCATGTCATGAGTGATGTAATATGTGATGTCATCAGCAGTGCATTGCACGCGCAAGTTATAGTGAGTCCGACTAACTATAACGTGGGAATTTCAATGGTTTTATATCAGTAAAATTTCCAGCTAACTATAACTGGTGTGAAACCTATGGTTTTTTCAGTGAATATATATATATATATATATATTACCTACTGGCGGTCGCCAGTAGGTAGTTATAGTTAGGATAATTTTCAATGTTAAATCTCAACATTCTATTTTGAATAACTTTGGCGCCGGTTGACGAATCTGCCTGAAATTTTCAGGAAAATGGTCTCATGGCGGTCCGGTCCTTCCCTGAAAGTTTGGGGGGGATTCGTCAAGCGGGGGCCGAGATAAAAGGGGGGTCCCAAAACGCGTTTTCCCCATGTTAATTTCCATAGGGCGGTCGATTTCACTTTTAGCCCGAACGGCTGAATGGATTTCCACCAAACTTGGCAAAATTGTAGGGACTGGTAGCCCGATGTGCCTTTGCTATGTCTCAAGATATGTGCTCCAGTGGATTTTGAGTAATTTAGGTTCAAAAAAATATATATATCTATAGGCGCTCTCCCGTGCGCGCACCGGAGTGCGCTCCAGGCGCGACACGCGACTTGCGCGCAGGAAGCTGATTGGATCTCAGTTGTCTGTAAACATTCTAAACAGTGCGGAGCGGCCGCCATCTTGTGTCTCGGTAAAATCGAGACACAAGGGGTTTGAAAAAAAAAGGGGCAAATGACCATAAGGGGGAAGAGTAGACCCCCTCTGACCCCCTAGGTTTGATGTAGGGACTAAAATAGGGTCCTGCAGGGCATTAAAAAAATTTTTTCGTTTTGCGCGGGGGAAGCGCATGGTACGCGCACCGGAAGCACGGGGAAAATCCAGGACCATATTTATGAAGGCCTTGCGCTGTTAGTTTTGCGCTTCCTGTGCGTCAATTTTTGTGACGCACCAGCGGTGTAAAAAAATGCGCATTGTTATGCAATATTTAAAAAGTGACGCATCTATCTAGATGCGTCACTTTTTAAATATAGTGCAACGAGGTACATTTTATTACACTGCTGGTGTTATGCGTCACTTTTCTGTGCGCACTCCTTATGACATTCCAGATGTGTCATATTTAATGTATGACGAATCATGTTGCAGATACAATATGGCGCAGAGTTTTAAAAAGTGACCCATGTACCTAGATGCGTCACTTTTTAAAAATAGCGTCAGGTATAATGTATGCAGAGGGGGTGTTCTCTCGCAAAAAGCTTTGTAATAGCGACGCAGTGAAATCTTTGAGATTTCACTGCGTCAGTTTTAGGATGCTGTTGCGTCAAAATCTTGTGCCTGCTTTACAGCAGGTGTTAGACTGAGGCAAGACCTTTCATATGCTGCTTTCCCCATTTGAAAGGACACATTACTGGAGTTGCGTCACTTTTGTGACGCACTCCAGCAATGCGTTACTTGGAATGTCATAAGGAGTGCGCACAGAAAAGTGACGCATTGCACCAGTAGTGTAAAAAAATGTGTTGCGTTGCGTTATATTTAAAAAGTGAGGTATCTAGGTAGATGGGTCACTTTTTAAAATCAAGCGCCACATTATATCTGCGTGAGGTATAATGCATGCAGAGGGGGTGTTCCCCCACAAAAAGCTTTGTAATAGCGACGCAGTGAAATGTTTGAGATTTCACTGCGTCACTTTTAGGATGCTGTTGCATCCTTTAAATATAGTGCAACGAGGCACATTTTATTACACTGCTGGTGTGATGCGTCACTTTTCTGTACACAGTCCTTATGACATTCCAGATGTGTCATATTTAATGTATGACGAATCATGTTGCAAGGAGTTACAGATACGTCAGTATTTCTGACATATGTGTAAACATAAAAGTGATGCGAGGCCGGCGCAAAATTTTGACGCAATAGCATCCTAAAAGTGACGCAGGGAAATCTCATAGATTTCAGTACGTTGTTATTACCAAGCTTTTTGCGAGGGATTGCCCCCTCTGCATACATTATACCTGATGCAGATACAATATGGCGCAGAGTTTTAAAAAGTGACCCATGTACCTAGATGCGTCACTTTTTAAAAAATAGTGTCAGGTATAATGCATGCAGAGGGGGTGTTCCTTGCAAAAAGCTTGGTAATAATGACGCAGTGCGTCACTTTTAGGATGCAGTTGCGCCAAAATCTTGCGCCTGCTTCACAGCAAACCTTTCACATGGTGCTTTTTCCATGTGAAAGGACACATTACTGGAGTTGCGTCACTTTTGTGACGCACTCCTGCAATGCGTTACTTTTGTGTTTACAGATATGTCAGAAATACTGACATATCTGTAACTCCTTGCGAATTGATTAGTCATATATTAAATATGACATATGTGGAATGTCATAAGGAGTGCGTCCAGATAAGTGACGCATCGCTATTTTCACGTAGCGATGCGTCACTTTTCAGAAATGAGGCCTCCAGTTTATTCACTGTGTCATAACTTTCTTTTCTAACACTCACCTTCTTTCAGTCCTCCTACTTCACTTCCTTTCACCTCTCATACCTTTCTGTTCTTTCTTACTCATTCTCCTTTCAATTATCAATGCACTATATTTCACTTACTCTTCATTTTTTAAGATTATAGCTCTTTGATGAGAATTGGAGGTAGTTCTGAAAAGAACTTTTGGTTTTCTTCTTTTAACTGAAGAGGAACAAAAACAGGGAATAGAAACTGCTCAACAGGAGCAAAAAGAAAAGAAAAAAATTAGGGGTGGGAAGGGCAGTGATGGTTCTCTAATGCCCGAACCATGAGCAGGACACTTTGCTCCCCATAGGTGAGGAGTTGATTGCAGTATCTGCATCTGACGACCCCATGGTTGAATGCAGGTTGAATGTTTGCTACCTGCCCCTGAGATTGTTCTCTTCTGGAAGAAGTTGCTCCTCCTGTTGATGTAGAGGCCCCATCTCTAGGAACCTCCTGTGCCAGAGCCCTGACACTTTCCCGGGCAAAATTCTGGGGGTGCCTGGTCTCCACATGGCGAATCATGGTGAAGTTGCCAAAAGAGTATTTTTTTAGGGGGTTACCCCGTGACAGGACCTTTTTGCAGATCCTGCACTCTACTTTTGGTGCATTCACCTTCTTCTGGTCTGCTGGAAACTTAAAAAATTTCCAGATGAAATGTCCCTTCACCTTTGGGGTAGGAGGCTCTTCATCAATGAAATCATTGGAGTCATCTTCACTGCTGGATGGTCTGGCAGCCATGATGAATCCAGGAATATGGAGCAGCAAAAAAGGCAGGTCTTTCAGTCACAAAAGTGAAAGAAGAAGTGAAGGAAATGGGTGGGGATTTCATTCATTGTAAAAAAAAACTGTTAGCAACCAATGAAAAGTGTTATTTTAGGGTCACATGACCCGACGCGTTTACGCTGCGCGCTCCGGTGCACTTCCGGGTGCGTTTACGCAGCGCGATCGTAGGCGCTTCCGGGGCGCAAACGTGGCACGATCGTAGGCGCTTTTGCGTGCGTTTAGGCGCCGCGCACGTAGGCGCTTCCGAGGGCACGTACGTTGCGCGCCGAAGTGACGTCATCAATCTTTAATAGAAATGCATAATCATTTTCCATATTAAAAAAAACAAATTTTATTTGTATGGTACGAAATGTTTTGCATTATTATTAACTTTTCATTCATATTTTTTTTTCACGAACGACAGTTGCGCTCTGGGTGCGCTTTCAGATGAGCTCTCGGAGAAGCTTACAGGAGAGCTTAGCTGAAAGCTTCCCGGAGCGC
This sequence comes from Lissotriton vulgaris, assembly GCF_964263255.1. Lineage (NCBI taxonomy): Eukaryota > Metazoa > Chordata > Amphibia > Caudata > Salamandridae > Lissotriton > Lissotriton vulgaris. The sequence continues at coordinate 123,910 of NW_028251551.1, read as the reverse complement.
GCACCCAGAGCGCAAAAGAAAAAAATTATAAAAAAAATGAATACTTAAAAAAAAACAGCAAATTGTAAAAAAAAAAAAGGTTAGAAACTCGATATACAAAGGAATTAGCATTTAAATAACTATGAAATTCACTGAAAAAACCATAGGTTTCACACCAGTTATAGTTAGGAATTAGCATTTAAAAAACCTATGAAATTCACTGAAAAAACCATAGGTTTCACACCAGTTATAGTTAGGAATTAGCATTTAAAAAACCTATTAAATTCACTGAAAAAACCATAGGTTTCACACCAGTTATAGTTAGCTGGAAATTTTACTGATATAAAACCATTGAAATTCCCACGTTATAGTTAGATGGACTCACTATAACTTGCGCGTGCAATGCACTGCTGATGATGTCTTATTAAGCCAGTTAACCAATCAATTTTTAAAAACCATCCATTTAGACACTTATTTAAACATTTATTCTTCCATCAACTTTTACATATACATATATAAAATATATTTATTTTTCAGAAAGACACACATTCACTGGATGGTGTCATCAGTGATGTCATGAGTGATGTCACTGACCATGTCATGAGTGATGTAATATGTGATGTCATCAGCAGTGCATTGCACGCGCAAGTTATAGTGAGTCCATCTAACTATAACGTGGGAATTTCAATGGTTTTATATCAGTAAAATTTCCAGCTAACTATAACTGGTGTGAAACCTATGGTTTTTTCAGTGAATATATATATATATATATATGTATTCACTGAAAAAACCATAGGTTTCACTCCAGTTATAGTTAGCTGGAAATGTTACTGACATAAAACCATTGAAATTCCCACGTTATAGTTAGTTGGACTCACTATAACTTGCGCGCCTGCAATGCACTGCTGATGACGTCACATATTACATCACTCATGACATGGTCAGTGACATCACTCATGACATCACTGATGACACCATCCAGTGAATGTGTGTCTTTCTGAAAAATAAATATGTTTTATATATGTATATGTAAAAGTCAATGGAAGAATAAATGATTAAATAAGTGTCTAAATGGGTGTTTTTTTTAAAAAGAATTGGTTGGTTAACTGGCTTATTAAGTGTATCTTAGTGAATACATATATTAGTGAGAAATGTTTAAATATTTAAATATATGTATTAGTGTTTCACTTTGTATATAAGTGGCTGCATGGGTTTGTGAGTAGCTACATGTGTGTGTATATGGGTTATTAGATGTTGTTTTTAGTATCAGTATGAGTGTCTGTATGGTTTGGTGGGGGTATGACTTAGCACATAGATGCATCAATGACTGACTCTCTGTTTGTATGTGTTTTGAACACAACATATGTGCAGGACTGTATGGGTGGATGAGTGTGTATATGTGTGTGTTATTAAGTGAATGACTGTCTCACTAGTGTCTTTATCAGTAACTACATATGTTTTAATCTAGTATATGTGAATATTGATGTATATAAGTGAGTATATGTGAGAGTAAGAGATTGTAAGAGTTCCTGTTTAAATAAGTATGTGTTTCTATAAGTGATTGTTTAAGAGAGTAAGTATGTGTAAGTTTCCTTAGAAGTAAGGTGGTAGTGTGTGTATAGCTGTATATGCAAATAAATGGATGTTCAAAAGTTTATTTGCATGTGTGAGTATGTGTGTGAGTAATTTTTGAATGACTGTCGGTGTGTAACAGGACGTATAGGTATTTCACTACATATGATGAGTGAATATATGTATGAGTGACTATATAGAACTGTTGGTGAATGAGTGGATGTGTATATAGATGGTGATATTACTGAATTGGTTGTTGTAACTGGTATGGGTATCTCCATTTTTTTGAAAATGTTATTTTCTATTTTTGAATATGTGTTTCAAGGGTTACATTACACTGAAAGGAGGTCTGTCACTCTGTCACAAGGATGGTGTCATCAGTGATGTCATGAGTGATGTCACTGACCATGTCATGAGTGATGTCATATGTGACGTCATCAGCAGTACATTGCAGGCGCGCAAGTTATAGTGAGTCCAGCTAACTATAACGTGGGAATTTCAATGGTTTTATGTCAGTAAAATTTCCAGCTAACTATAACTGGTGTGAAACCTATGGTTTTTTCAGTGAATTTAATAGGTTTTTTTAATGTTAATTCCTAACTATAACTGGTGTGAAACCTCTGTTTTTTTCAGTGAATTTCAAAGGTTTTTTAAATGCTAATTCCTAACTATAACTGGTGTGAAACCTATGGTTTTTTCAGTGATTTTTATAGGTTTTTTAAATGCTAATTCCTAACTATAACAGATGTGAAACCTATGTTTTTTTCAGTGAATTTCATAGGTTTTTTAATAGCAAATTTCTATAGCTATGAAATATAATATTTTTTTAATGAATCCTATATTGTATATTTATGTAATACTAATTTTTTAATATGTATATTCTTTTTTTGTTTTTTTGCCCAGGAGCGCTTCCGGTGCGCGTCCTGTTGAGCGCACCAGTAAGCGCAGTCTTGCGGCGCGCCCAAGGGCGCGTACCATTGAGCGTCCCGTTAGAGCTATTGCTGCGAACGAAAACATAATTGTGACGTATCGCGTAGCCGCGTCCGCGTGATACGCACAGCGTAAGCGCACCCGGAAGCATCCACGCGCATATGAACACGCTACGTGAGAGCCGCCGGGCGCGCACCGGGGCGCATAGTGTAAGCGCGTCGGGTCATGTGACCTGAAAATAACACTTTTTATTGGTTCAAAACAGTTTTGGTTTCCATATGATGAAAGCCCGGCTCATGTGACCTGAAAATAACACTTTTAATTGGTTCAGAACAGTTTTGTTTTCCAAATGATGAAAGCCCCCACCTTTTTTCCTCATTCTCATTTTATTCTTTGAGTGAGGAAGACCTGCTTCTATTGATAGAGAAATGGCTACAGTAGCAGCAGCAGCTGGAGCATCTGCACCACCACCACAAGGACCACCACAACATCACATTGGTGGTGAAGAAGAAGAGGAGGAGGAGGAGGAGGAGAGAAGGCTGTTCCTGCCTGAAGACAATCCCCCATATAAACCTAAGGAGCACTTTATATGGGAGTTTTTTAAAATCCCAAGGGGTTTCAAAAAAGTTAATGCTGCAAAGGTGACTTGTCTCATCTGTGGCGCTGAACTTTCCAGGGGGAATCCTGCAAAAAAATATTCATTTGGGAATCACACAATACTATGCCACATGCAACGGAAGCACCCCAATAACTATTCTGCAGCAGAGGTCAGAGAACTGACCAGAAACCCTCCCCAATCTTCTCCGAGCACCTCTAAACAACCCACTCCATCGGGTCCTGAAACTAAAGAGATGGTCCCATGCATCCAACGCCAGTTTGGAGAATACTAGATTACTTGTATATTTTGTGGGACTACCATTTCTTATGGGGAGCAGAGCATCAAACTTATAAACCGTGCTGGAGACAACCACCGGTGCCGAAAGAAGCCTTAATTTTTGCCTGTTTTTTTTGCTCCTGTTGAGCTGTTTACAATTCCCTGTTTTTTGTTTGTCCCCATAAAAAATACAAAAAAAATATAAAACTGTTCATAAAAGCCAAAAAAAGTATAAAATGTTCCAAAAAACAAAAAATATATAAAACAACAAAAAGAAGAAAAAATACCAGTTCTTTTTAGAGCTACCTCCAATTTATAAAAAAAGGCTACATTTTTTAAAAACTCTGTCATTCTTTTTTCCCAATGGTACGCTCCCCGGTCCGCTCCCCGGTGCGCGTACCGGGCGCTACCCCGCGCAAATCGGAAAAAAAAAAGAAATTCTTTGCCCCGCTGGGCCCTTTTATGGCCCCCACATCAAACCTAGGGGGTCAGGGGAGGTCTATCCTGCCCCCTTTTGGTCATTTCCCTCTTTGTTTTTGCCACCTCTTGTGTCTCGATCCTACCGAGACACAAGATGGCGGCCGCTCCGGACTATTTGGAATGTTTACAGACACCCGAGAGCCAATCAGCTTCCCGCGCGCGAACTCACGTAGCGCGCTGGTTCGCGCCCCAGTGCGCGTACCGGGGCGCGCTTACATACTATCCAAATAGAAGTAGTCATCTTAAGAACACTTGTTTGTATGAAGTTCTGCAAAACTATAGTTATAAGAGGAACATCACAGAAGATATCAATAATGGAATATATGCTGTCATTGGGGGTGAAGGATGTCTAGTGAAGCAGAGAAAAGGCCATTTGATTAATCATCGAAAATTGAATTGTGAATCTCCAGACAAAAGGGAATTTTACTATTTAGCTCTTTTGCAACTCATTAAGCCGTGGCGTACAGAAGAGGAACTACTTGGAGATTTTCTCTGTTACGAAGATTCTTTTAATGCAACCAAGGATACCATAGAATGTCCTGTTTTTCCAAATTATCTGCAAATGTTGAACGAAGAAATAGAGCAAGAAGCCACAATTGCTGCAGAGATTACTAGAGACAGTTCTCAAGACAGTCAGAGTTCTACTTCATTGAGTCAGGATCCACTAGGAGGACCAATTATCCAAAATGAAACTGCCACTGCCATGGATGAGGTGGAAAGAGCTATGGAACAAGCTCAAGAGGATGTAGTTAACTTAGAAGATTTGGTGAAACAACTAAACGTTGAGCAGAAACAGATATATGACGAAGTCACAGAACAGATTGAACATGGATTCAGTCATGAGAAAAAAGAGTGCTCATGTACATCATTTAAGCCTGTCCGACTGGACGTGAGTGGACAAGCAGGAACTGGAAACAGTTTTCTGATTAAAGCAATTGCAACTTATCTGCAGAAAAGGACTGAATCACCGCTGTCTTGTGCTGTAACCGCTCCAACTGGGTTGGCAGCACATAGCATTAAAGGGATTACTCTACATCGTTTACTGATGCTACCAGTTGAGCATGATAATAAATTGCAATACCACAAGCTATCTGGAGATGCGTGTTCTGAAGTTTCCAGAGTCCTGAAGAAAATGAAACTTCTTATCATTGATGATAAGCATGGTCTCAAATCTAATGCTTGCTTTTGTGCATTTGAGAATGCAAGAAATTCTTAGAACAGAGTATGATGTGTTATTTGGAGGGAAACACATTATTGTTTTTGGAGATCTACTGCAGTTGACTCCAGTGAAAGGACAACCAGTGAAGATACCAGGAAGTCACTAGGAAGCATTGGAAACGTTAATATATGGTTAAATTTCAAATATGCAGAACTGCTTCAAAATATGCGACAGGCAAAGGATGAAGATTATAAAAATATTCTACAAGATGTAAGAATCGGAAAAGTAAGTGAGCATGGGAAAGAAGCTTTACATGCACGATTAATTTCAAATTTGTATCCAAATGAAAACATTCTTCCAAAGAATATTTTTAAGAAAATTACTGAGAACAAATCTGGGATATGTTTGATGCCAACTCTGCAAGAATGTTCCATCTTCAACAACAAAATGTTAAAGTTAGAAAATGAAGAGATTGTGAAACTGGAAGCTATAGATAAAATAGAGCTTATGGTAGCAACAATTATTTTGTCAGAAAATTTGAAATCAAAATTGGATTCATTAGAGAAGAGTATATCTAAAGCTGCTGGTTTTGAAAAGACTCTGAATGTGTGTTTAAATTGTCGTATCATTTTGAGAAGGAATTTAAATGTTGAAAGAGGTCTGGTAAATGGAGCAATGGGTCATGTTGTTGATTTTGTGAATTATAGAAATAGAGATGGAATTGAATTTTTAAAAATTAAATTTGATGGCATTGAGCAAGTACAACAAATCAGTTGTTGTTCTACTAGATTTTTGCTTGTAAAAGACTTGTATGTTCGCCGAAAACAGTTTCCTGTTTGTTTGGCATATGCATTGACAATTCATAAATCTCAAGGTTTAAGTGTAGATAGTGCTTTGGTGAACATTGGAAGTTCTGTGTTTAAAGGGGGTATGGCATATTTGGCATTATCACGAGTCAGAACTTTAACGGGATTGTACTTGATTAAGTGTGATGAGACAAAGATTTGTGCAGATCTAGATTGTGTTAAAGAATACAATAGGTTAAGAAGAGAGTATGCTCCACATTTGCCTCAATATCCTCTGTTTGAAAAACGTGTGGTAGGCCGAAAAAGAAGAAATGAGAATAATTGCAGTGAGGTAGTAGCAAAAAGAAAAAAAGTAGATGAAACTGTAATTGTAAGCAGAAAGAAAAAGGATTCTGTTGAAGATGTTGTTGGATTTCAGTTTGAAAACAGTTCTGGTGTCAACTGCTATGCTAATGTAGTGGGTAATGTTGTTTTTTTTCTTCAAACTTTACAAGAACAGATTGTTGAAAATCGGGATCAGAGATTCTGCTGTTTATTGAATTCTGTGTGTGAGAAATGTAGCAGTGATAGAGCAAAAACAGAAAGTGTTTCAAAAATTCGAAATCTTTTAGACATATGTTCTGGTCAAAAAAAAAATTCACAAAATATTCAGCAGGATTGTCAGGAATTTTTAACGTATATGTTTGGTGTATTGGAAGATGAAGGTGTAGATGTAGAAAATCGTTTTAGCCTTTCTTATCAATGGCAGCATGACTGCGACAAATGTAGTTTATCAAGTAGTACTAGAATAGACACTGAAAGATTTATATATTTGACTTTACCAGACTGCAAATCAGTGTCTATTTAATAATCTAGTTAAAGCAGCTGATCATAATATGGTGTGTACCCAATGTAAGTGTGCAATGCTGTCCACATTATTTATACAAACTTATGGTTAGTATGGCATTTTAATGTTCCAACGATGTAGACCTGATGGAACTAAATTGACAACTTCTAATAAAAATTTCGTAGCTTCTCAGTTATCAATTTCAAGAAGAACCTTTGCAACTGTAGCTATTATTTATCATGACGGTCCTTCTACAACATCATGGCATTATAAAGCTTATTTAAAATGTTGAAAAGGTTGGACTTACTGTAATGATACTCATTTGACTTTCAAACAACGTTTGCCTTTTGACTTACCTAGTGTTTTTAGAACCAAAATTTAAGTAAAGGTAATTGGCTATGAAGACGGGAGCAGTTAATAAAAGTTAGTCTGCTGTTTAAAATTATATTGTGAGTAAAAGTGATCAAGATAATATAAAAATTCTAGTTCTCATATAGGTACTGTAAGTGGATCTCATAGTAAGTGATATCAATATTATAGGAAATGTTGAACATGAGTGAACCAGAGATGGAAATATGAATATTTAAACATTGTGAAAATGTTGTATGAGCTTTTCTTTCAGAACGTCGGGAAACGGTAATTTCAGAGTTTGTTTTGAGTAATTTGAAAACATTCTCATACATCTGACACTATTTGGCCTTAAGGAAAGGTGAAGGAATGACCAAAGAGTCATGACTGAACACAAGGAGGAAATGAAAACATTGAAACATAGTTCAGATGTTCTTGGATCTTTTCTTATAGAAAGTCGATGAAATGGAAGTTTTAGAGAACAGCAGAGTATTTTCCACCGAAAAGGACCTTCATGATGTACTATTTTGCTTAAAGGAAAAGTAAGTGAATCAAAGATTAGTGTACATATGTGATTTTTAAGTTTATATGGGTTTTTTTAAACACAATCTTTTAGATTGTGTTTTTTTTCCCGCTGTCATATGATGAATAGTTTGAACTCACTGTTTTTAGTGAAATTCAATATATTTTGAGAACAGAAAAAATACATGTTGTACAATTTATTCTATAGTTCACTCCTTTTCCCTCAATTCTTCTATATTATACTCACTCCCTTCATCCCTTCACTCTGTGACTCCCCTTCACTCACTCTCAGTCATCTTCCATTCCTCATTCTTGTAAATGCATCCTCAATCAGACTCCTTTCTCTCTCACTCATTCCCCTTTTATTTACTCCTCTTTCCTGATTTAGTTTTGCTAACTCACAATCTTTTAGTATCTTACTTACCTTCAGTTCATTTCTCTCTTCTTCTCTTCCTCTCTTCACTCTTCTTCTCTTCCTCTCTGTCACTGAATGTATCTGCCTTACTCTTAGTAATTTGCTCTCCTATTTCTTTTTCCCTCTTTTTGACCTTCTACATTACTTTATTTCCCTTGCTGTGTCCTTCACTCTTACTTTATTTCTTAGTACACTTTTATGATTTTTAACCTCTTGACCTGTCTCTTCTATTTTAAAATATATATTTTACTAATTATAACTTATTTTTTCTTCTCTCTTTCACAGATATAAAGTGTAGTAAAAACATGTAATTAAGTTTACATTAATTATATGGTAAGTGTGACTAAAAAAATGTAGTTTATCATCACCCTTTGCTTTAACCTCACTACTATTCTCTCACCCTACCTCACCCCTGTTTTCTTACTCTGCTTCCCTCACTTAACTTCACTCCCTTCATCCCTTCACTCTGTGACTCCCCTTCACTCACTCTCAGTCATCTTCCATTCCTCTTTCTTGTAAATGGATCCTCAATCAGACTCCTTTCCCTTTCACTAATTCCCCTTTTACTTACTCCTCTTTCCTGATTTAGTTTTGGTATCTCACATTCTTTTAGTATCTTACTTACCTTCAGTAATTTGCTCTCCTTCTATTTCTTTTTCCCTCTTTTTGTCCTTCTACATTACTTTATTTCCGTTTCTGTATCCTTCACTCTTGCTTTATTTCTTAGTACACTTTTATGATTTTTTACCTCTTGACCTGTCTCTTCTATTTTAAAATATATATTTTACTAATTATAACTTATTTTTTCTTTTGTCTTTCACAGATACAAAGTGTAGTTTAAACATGCAATTAAGCTTATATTAATTATATGCTAAGTGTGACTAAAAAAATGTAGTTTATCATCACCCTTTGCTTTAACCTCACTACTATTCTCTCACCCTACCTCACCCCTGTTTCCTTACTCTGCTTCCCTCACTTATTCTTATCCTCCATGTTTACTCATCTTTCCCTTACTTTCCTACCACATTCAACTTCTTTCAGTCCCCCTGCTTTACTTCCCATACCCTCTGTTCCCTTCCTTCACTCCCTCACTCATTCCCTTTCCCTTACTCACTTACTCCACTCCTCTCACTTCTTCTCTCAGTCCCTCTGTCCTCACAGTTCCTCACTCCCGTTCCCTCACTCCATCTCTCTTACCCTCACTGTCTCTGTCCCCTCACTCTGTCACTACACTTTCATCATGCTCACTCCCTATAACTCACCCACACTCCCTCACTTACCTTTCTTTGCTGCTTCACTCAGTCCCTTTCTGTCACTCCTTCCTTTACTCTCTCTGTCCTTTCTCTCTGTCATTCCCCATGTCTTACCCTTATTCACTTTTATCCACCCTCTTTCACCCCTCTTTAGATCTTCATCACTGCTCTTTTCTAACCCTCCCTCACCGCTGTTCCTTTACTCCGGTTCCGTCACTACCCCTCATTCCCCATCCTTTACTCTCCTTCCCTTTACTTTCAACACCCACTCACATTCTCCCAGTACCTCTGCTTTAGTCTTCTTCCTCTCTCTTCTCTTCTTTCGCTCCCTTATTCATTTTCCTTTTCTCAGTTACACCCTCTTACACCTTTTCTCTGTCTTACTATCTATTACACAGTCCCTCTGTGTTCCTCCCTCTAGTTCTCTTTCTCTTAACATCACTCTCTCTGTCCCCTTCCCTCATGCTCACTCCTTCATTATTTTTTTTTTTTTTTTTTTGGGTGCGCTAACGGGACGCTCACCGGTACGCGCACCGGGAGCGCTCCAGGGCAAAAAAATTAAAAAAAAAAAACCATGAACAATATACATAAAAAAATAGTATTACATAAATATACAATATAGGATTCATTATAAAAAATATTATATTTCATAGCTATAGAAATTTGCTATTAAAAAACCTTTGAAATTCACTGAAAAAAACATAGGTTTGAGGCCCTATATATAGTTAGGAATTAGCATTTAAAAAACCTATGAAATTCACTGAAAAAACCATAGGTTTCATACCGGTTATAGTTAGGAATTAGCATTTAAAAAACCTATGAAATTCACTGAAAAAAACATAGGTTTGACACCAGTAATAGTTAGCTGGAAATTTTACTGACATAAAACCATTCAAATTCCCACGTTATAGTTAGTTGGACTCACTATAACTTGCGTGCCTGCAATGCACTGCTGATGATGTCACATATTACATCACTCATGACATGGTCAGTGACATCACTCATGACATCACTGATCACTGTCTTCAGGAACACGTCATTTCTCTACCTACATATCTCAGGGATACCAAAGACTTCCTTTGTAAATTGAACGCTATCACTTGGTCAGAAAATTATCTCCTCATGACTCTTGATGTGTGTGTTCCTTATACACGAGTATCAGACATGCCGACGGCCTAAATGCAGTTGAACATTTTCTGCAGAATAGAAACATAGCATTTTACAATCATAATAAAATGTTACTTAGTATGATCAGTCTATGTTTAAATAACAACTTATTCTTGTTTGATCGTAAGGTGTTTAAGCAACTACAAGGTGTTGCCATGGGTGCATGCTTGTCCCCCAGCTACTCGTGTTTACACGTGGGCTGGTGGGAGGAGCATGTGCTCAGGGGTCAACACAAGCTTTTATCTGACAAGCATCTGATGTACATTTGGAGATATATTGACGATATATTTATTGTTTGGAAGGGGAGTGTATCTGAAGCAAAAACCTTTGTAAATATCATCAATGAAAATGATTTAAACTTGCAGTTCACCACACATATTGATCAACATCAAGGGAATTTTTGGGACATTGCAGTAATTATTGAGAACAACCAGATTACTACGCAATTGTATCGCAAACCCACAGCAGGTAACTCCTTGCTGCATGCATCTAGCTTTCACCCACAACATACCATCACTGGCTTACCATATGGAGAATTTTTAAGAATACGTAGAGCATGTAGCACCACCGCAGCCATAACTACAGCACAACAAGCAGCCAAAAGCAAAATGTTACAACGTGGCTATTCAGCCAAATTGTTGGACTATGCATTAGCTAAAGCCAATGCTAAGGATAGAAATGAATTGCTTTTTGCACAAAAGGAGAAAAGCCTCCCACTAACAGCACAATCGGCGGTTAATACCCCTGATGTAGTCACAACAACAAGCAAGACGTCACCATGTAGGTTCATATCTACATTTAGTAGACAGGCAAAAGCAATAAAAGGCATTATTAATGCACAATGGCCAATCATTTTGACCGACACTGTCCTGGCCCAAACATTACCTATCAGGCCAAACTACACTTATCGCAATGCTAGATCTATGCGCAGTGACTTGGTTAGAAGTAGTCCAGAACAGGAGATTAACAAAAATTGGCTCATGGCCAGCTCAGGCTTTTTCAAATGTAACACATGCCGAGCGTGTAAGTTTGGTGCCAACACCAAAACATACATTGATGGCTTCTCCAATACACCAGTCAAACTAAAGGGACACTACACATGCCGCATGGACTACGCGGTTTATGTAATGCAATGTGGCTGCGGTCTCCGCTACGTAGGGAGCACGAAGCTCTCAGTCCACCAACGAATACTGCAGCATTTGCGGGCGACTGTTAATTCAGACAGCACATATCCAGTGGCACGCCACATTAATGATGAACACGATGGCAACCTCAATATGTTACAATATTTTGTTATTGATAATGTGCCCCTTAGTAAACAAGGTGGTGATAGCGAGAAAAGGCTGCGACAATTAGAGACCAAATATATCCTTAAACTCAACTGTAAGACACCTAATGGGTTAAATATTTGTGAGGATATCCACCATTTCTTGTAGAATCATTGGTCCCATTTTCATTAATTTTGTTGTACCTCTCTAGACCTTTTTTTTGTTTCACAATATACTGCAGTAGGCCTCTGTACACGGTATATATATATGTATATTCTCTACATATATGGTAAAATTGACCATAGTTGTTCTGATGCCAGATCTATTTCCTGATGCCTGGCTTTATCACAAACAATTTAAGTGGTTAACAGTCTTATAAGTGCTGCCCATTTTGTTAGCTTCTGTCTGAATTTGAAATCCTCAGCTCTGAGAAGACATATCAAGTCTTTCAATGGAACAATAAATATTCGCCCAAGAAAGAATGACCATACTATAAGGCAATGGGTGATATTTACAGTCCTTCAAAAAGACTTAATTCATGCCGATCTTTATCAACCAGTTTAACTTAGTGTTTGTTAAACACTTACTGGTTCAGTATGATGACCACAAGAAATACTTTTTTACTACACAAAACTTTATTTGCACCTCAGTATCACTTTGCACTTATTGTTGTTCATTGCTGCGAACACAGTGCGGGGTCATAGGCGTTCTCTACTGATAATTAATTTGTAAGGTCAGCTTAGATAATTTCACCTTAAACTGTAATAGGCATTTCGTTATATGACAATCATATTTATGCATTCAGGCATGGAATTTGTGATCAATGTCATGTATTTAGATCTCATCACAAAGTGTTAAGCAATTATATTGTTTGTACACAATTGTATAATGCAATGGCTTCAGTACCAATCATTTTTTAATATACGATCAAATGTGTTGATAGAGCATCAATATTTGGGCATTTACGCTTTGTAGTTGTTGAAAAAGGCTTTACTCCCAGAACTGACATCATAGCATTAATGCTCTTGTACGGGTAACCTTACAACCATAAGTATAATTGTATTGGTACAAAGAATCACGCTTGACTCCATCAATTAGATAAAATTTGTTGTTTTCCAAATTGTCATAATTGTATTAGGACTGATAATATTTGCAAATTAACTGACAAATGCCATCATTTAACAGGATGTTATTTTATATATAAATGCATTTGTGCTGGTATTATATATTTTGGAAAACAGATTTGTAGTTTATATCGCAGTATGTTTTCACTGTCTACCATTTGTGTAGTTCAAACAATCACCTGAGCACAGTCACCAATGTATTTAAATTCAGTTGTTTGAGCAGCGAGGTTATGTGAGCAAGGCTACACGTTAGCCGAAACGCGTCATCCTGCCCGACATCTCGCACTATTTATAAATAAATAAAGTTACTGCAGCCAGTAGTGTAAGCTGATTCTGGAGTCCGTGTCTTTCTCCGTTTGGTGGTTTCAGGCGCCAGGAGCGATAATTGGATATATATATATATATATATATTACCTACTGGCGATAGCCAGTAGGTATATATAGTTAGGATTTTTTTCCTATGGGATTTTTGAAAATTCTATGTCGAATAACTTTGGCTTATGAGGACAGAATTGGCTGAAATTTTCAGGAAAATGGAACATTTTGTTTCTGAGCAGCCCCTGAAAATTTGGGGGGGTTTCGTCAAGGGGGGCCGAGAAAAAAGGGGGGTCCCAAAACGTGTTTTTCCCATGCAATTTTCCATAGGGCGGTTGGCCTCACTTTTAGCCTGAACGGCTGAATGGATTTACACCAAACTTGGCAAAATTGTAGGGACTGGTAGCCCGATGTGCCTTTGCTATGTCTCAAGATATAGGCTCCAGTGGTTTTTACGAAAATTAACTTTGAAAAATATATATTGGGCTACATTGGGCTATATATATGTTGGAGCCCAAATGTAGCCCAATGTAGCCCAATGTAGCCCAATGTAGCCCAAAGATGGCCACCAGAGACAAAAAAAACCAAATGTAGCCCAAATATCAGCCAGATGTAGCCCAACTATAGCCCAATGACAGATTGTCCCAGAGTGTTCTAAAGAACAACTAGAGTGCTAACAGTCCTACTTATTACAAAGGTATGGCACACCTGAAGCCATCTTGATTTGAATAAAGTGGTAACTCTTAAAACATTTAATTTAAAAAGGAACAAAATGAGGGGGTTCATTTTGCCATAGAAAGTATGATTAGCGAATATATGACGAAATCCCGCATACCATCAGTCCGCAAAAAAAATCCTGCATGTACTATTAGGCCGCAAATTAAAATAACGAAAACTTTTAGAACGAATATGCCTTTAACATACACTAAACAACTAAACTACCCTAAACCCTAAAACACTACCCCCAGCATGACCCTACACTACACAAACAGTACAACACTACCCTAAACCCTAAAACACTACCCCCAGCATGACCCTACACTACACAAACACTACAACACTACCCTAAACCCTAAAACACTACCCCCAGCATGACCCTACACTACACAAACACTACAACACTACCCTAAACCCTAAAACACTACCCCCAGCATGACCCTACACTACGCAAACACTACAACACTACCCAAAACCCTAAAACACTACACCCCAGCATGACCCTACACTACGCAAACACTACAACACTACCCTAAACCCTAAAACACTACCCCCAGCATGACCCTACACTACGCAAACACTACAACACAACCCTAAACCCTAAAACACTACCCCCAGCATGACCCTACACTACGCAAACACTACAACACAACCCTAAACCCTAAAACACTACCCCCAGCATGACCCTACACTACGCAAACACTACAACACAACCCTAAACCCTAAAACACTACCCCCAGCATGACCCTACACTACGCAAACACTACAACACTAACCTAAATCCTAAAACACTACCCCCAGCATGACCCTACACTACGCAAACACTACAACACTACCCAAAACCCTGAAACACTACACCCCAGCATGACCCTACACTACGCAAACACTACAACACTACCCTAAACCCTAAAACACTACCCCCAGCATGACCCTACACTACGCAAACACTACAACACTACCCTAAACCCTAAAACACTACCCCCAGCATGACCCTACACTACGCAAACACTACAACACTACCCTAAACCCTAAAACACTACCCCCAGCATGACCCTACACTACGCAAACACTACAACACTACCCTAAACCCTAAAACACTACCCTCAGCATGACCCTACACTACGCAAACACTACAAAACTACCCAAAACCCTAAAATACTACCCCCAGCATGACCCTACACTACGCAAACACTACAACACTACCCAAAACCCTAAAACACTACCCCCCAGCATGACCCTACACTACGCAAACACTACAAAACTACCCAAAACCCTAAAACACTACCCCCAGCATGACCCTACACTACGCAAACACTACAACACTACCCTAAATCCTAAAACACTACCCCCAGCATGACCCTACACTACGCAAACACTACAACACTACCCAAAACCCTAAAACACTACACCCCAGCATGACCCTACACTACGCAAACACTACAACACTACCCTAAACCCTAAAACACTACCCCCAGCATGACCCTACTCTACGCAAACACTACAACACTACCCAAAACTCTAAAACACTACACCCCAGCATGACCCTACACTACGCAAACACTACAACACTACCCTAAACCCTAAAACACTACCCCCAGCATGACCCTACACTACGCAAACACTACAACACTACCCTAAACCCTAAAACACTACCCCCAGCATGACCCTACACTACGCAAACACTACAACACTACCCTAAACCCTAAAACACTACCCCCAGCATGACCCTACACTACGCAAACACTACAACACTACCCTAAACCCTAAAACACTACCCCCAGCATGACCCTACACTACGCAAACACTACAACACTACCCAAAACCCTAAAACACTACCCCCAGCATGACCCTACACTACGCCAACACTACAACACTACCCAAAACCCTAAAACACTACCCCCAGCATGACCCTACACTACGCAAACACTACAACACTACCCAAAACCCTAAAACACTACACCCCAGCATGACCCTACACTACGCAAACACTACAACACTACCTAAAACCCTAAAACACTACCCCCAGCATGACCCTACACTACGCAAACACTACAACACTACCCTAAACCCTAAAACACTACCCCCAGCATGACCCTACACTACACAAACACTACAACACTACCCTAAACCCTAAAACACTACCCCCAGCATGACCCTACACTACGCAAACACTACAACACTACCCTAAACCCTAAAACACTACCCCCAGCATGACCCTACACTACGCAAACACTACAACACTACCCTAAACCCTAAAACACTACCCTCAGCATGACCCTACACTACGCAAACACTACAACACTACCCAAAACCCTAAAACACTACCCCCAGCATGACCCTACACTACGCAAACATTACAACACTACCCAAAACCCTAAAACACTACCCCCCAGCATGACCCTACACTACGCAAACACTACAACACTACCCAAAACCCTAAAACACTACCCCCAGCATGACCCTACACTACGCAAACACTACAACACTACCCTAAATCCTAAAACACTACCCCCAGCATGACCCTACACTACGCAAACACTACAACACTACCCAAAACCCTAAAACACTACACCCCAGCATGACCCTACACTACGCAAACACTACAACACTACCCAAAACTCTAAAACACTACACCCCAGCATGACCCTACACTACGCAAACACTACAACACTACCCTAAACCCTAAAACACTACCCCCAGCATGACCCTACACTACGCAAACACTACAACACTACCCAAAACCCTAAAACACTACCCCCAGCATGACCCTACAGTACGCCAACACTACACCACTACCCAAAACCCTAAAACACTACCCCCAGCATGACCCTACACTACGCCAACACTACAACACTACCCAAAACCCTAAAACACTACACCCCAGCATGACCCTACACTACGCAAACACTACAACACTACCTAAAACCCTAAAACACTACCCCCAGCATGACCCTACACTACGCAAACACTACAACACTACCTAAAACCCTAAAACACTACCCCCAGCATGACCCTACACTACGCAAACACTACAACACTACCCTAAACCCTAAAACACTACCCCCAGCATGACCCTACACTACGCAAACACTACAACACTATCCTAAACCCTACCCTGAACCCTAAAACACTACCCCCAGCATGACCCTACACTACGCAAACACTAAAACACAACCCTAAACCCTAAAACACTACCCCCAGCATGACCCTACACTAAACAACCACCACAACTCTACACTACACTAACACAACACTACACTACACAACACTACACAACACTACACTACACTACACAATCACTAACCCACGAAAAAATTAACACAAACCCACTTACCTCTCTCGTCATCGTGGTTTTCACAACCCAAATGCATTTACCATACATGCCTTTAAAACGTAATTCTTTGTAAAGGCATGCGCGATAAATGCACATGCGTTTTGAAAAAATGCGGGATAATGGTATGCGAGCTCAATGACCTTGCTGGATAATGGTATGCGGACTGAAAGTCTGCGGGATAAAAAATGCGGGAAAATGGCTGCAAACCATGATTAGCAGCAGACTTCCCTGGTGAGCACTAGCTTTACTACAGTGATCTAATGAGCAACTAGAGTGCTAACATTCAGAATTTATGGCAAATGTGTGACACATCTGAATGCCTTCTTGATAGAACCAAAGTAAACAAGCATTGAAAATGCAATAGATCTTGCCCTCGTTTAAGTTAAAGCCATTCTGTTTGTAATGAGGTGGCTTTTTAGCTTTGCTTTTATTAGTGTTTTTAAAACTTTCATGTAAATAACATGCATATGTATGCATATATGTATATATATGCATGCATTTATATTTATATAGATATGCAGATTACATATGTTTATATATGTATATTACCTACTGGCGATAGCCAGTGGGTATATATAGTTAGGATTTTTTCTCTATGGGATTTCTGAAAATTCTATGTCTAATAACTTTGACGTTTGTGGACGGAATTGGCTGAAATTTTCAGGAAAATGGCACATTTCTTTTCTGAGCAGCCCCTGAAAATTTGGTGGGGTTTCGTCAAGGGGGGCCGAGAACAAAGGGGGGTCCCAAAACGCGTTTTTCCCATTCATTTTTCCATAGGGCGGTTGGACTCACTTTTAGCTCGAACGGCTGAATAGATTTACATGAAACTAGGCAAAATTGTAGATATGGTTTGCCCGACGTGCCTTTGCTATGTCTCAATATATGTGCTCCAGTGGATTTTGAGAAATTAACGTTTAAAAAAATATATATATCTGTGACAGCGCTCCGGTTAGCGCCCCGGTTCACGTACCTGACGCGTAACGGAACTTCGCGAAGCGAATCTGATTGGCTCTCCGGTGTCTGTCAACATTCTAAACAAACCGGAGCGGCCGCCATCTTGTCTCTCGGTACGATCGAGAGACAAGATGTGGTGAAAAACGAAGGGGGAAATGAAGGAAAGGGGGCAAGGTAGACCACTCCTGACCCCCTAGGATTGCTGAGGGGGATATTAAAGTGCCCCGCAGGGCAAAAAATTTTGCGATTTTACGCCGTAGAGGCGCGTCCCGGTACGCGAACCGGGCAGCTCACCGGGCAGCTAACCGGGCAGCTAACCGGCAGCGTAGCTGTCAACATTGTAAACAGTCCGGAGCGGCCGCCATCTTGTCTCTCGGTAGGTTTGAGAGACAAGATGTGGTGAAAAAAGAAGGGGGAAATGAAGGAAAGGGGGCAAGGTAAACCCCTCCTGACCTCCTAGGGTTGATGAGGGGGATATTAAAGTCCCCCGCGATTTTTCGCGGTAGAGGCGCTTCCCGGTACGCGAACCGGGCAGCTAACCGGCAGCGTAACGGGAGTCCGCCATCTTGTGTTTTTGGAGCGTCCGGTTCGCGTACCGGGTAGCGTCCCGGTAAGCGTAACAAGGGGAAAACCAAGAGAAACAGTAAAAAAAAAATTAAGGGAATAGATTTCCAGCAAACTTGGCAAAATTGTAGGGACTGTTTGTTTGATGTGCCTTTGCAAGGCCTCAAGATATGTGCACGTGTGGATTTTGTCTAATTAAGGTTAAAAAAATATATATATCTGTAAGCGTGCTCCGGCACGCTTACGTTACGGGTTTTGTTTGCGCTGCAGAACCGATACGTCACGGTTATGCGACGCGTCATGAGGCGTCTCACGTGGCTACGTGATACGTCACGTAATAAAGAATATATTTTACAGCTATAGATATTAGCTTTTAAAAAACCAATGAAATTCACTGAAAAAACCATAGGTTATAGACCATATATAGTTAGGAATTTGCATTTACAAAACCTTGAAAATTCACTGAAAAAACCATAGGTTAGAGACCATATATAGTTAGCTGGACATTTTATTGACATAAAACCAATGAAATTCCATATATAGTTAGTTGCACTAACTATATATCGCGCACCCGCAATCCACTGCTGATGATGTCACATATTACATCATTCATGACATGGTCAGTGACATCACTGATGACATCACTGATGACATCTCAAATGACATCACTGATGACATCACTGATGACATCTCAAATGACATCAGTGATGACATCATGACACACCAATACCAGTTACTACATACGCACTCACTGATTCCTACGTCTACACACACATTCACTCATTCACCCATACAATCACTCATACATACAGTCACTCATTATTACAACACTATCATATGCACTCATACACCTATGCAGACACTCACACACTGCCACTCATCCATGGAGTTACTCACACACCTAGTCAGTCCTGTAAAGAATCAATCACACTTCCATTTCCTCATCTATACAGTTAAACACAGAACACCATACTTCAGTGACATCACTGATGACATCACTGATGACATCTCAAATGACATCACTGATGACATCTCAAATGACATCACTGATGACATCATGACACACCAATACCAGTTACTACATACGCACTCACTGATTCCTACGTCTACACACACATTCACTCATTCACCCATACAATCACTCATACATACAGTCACTCATTATTACAACACTATCATATGCACTCATACACCTAGTCAGTCCTGTGAAGAATCAATCACACTTCGATTTCCTCATCTATACAGTTAAACACAGAACACCATACTTTTCACACATATACTAACACATACTTACTCTCTTATACAATCACTGATACAAGTACACATTGATATGCACAGAGTCACACACCTCCCAGCCAGCCACACACACACTCAGTCTTCCATACATCCACTCATTCTTCAATATGTAAAACATATTTAAACTTTACAAAAACACACAGACACTAGATGATGTCATCAGTGATGTCATTTGAGATGTCATCAGTGATGTCATCAGTGATGTCATTTGAGATGTCATCAGTGATGTCATCAGTGATGTCACTGACCATGTCATGAATGATGTAATATGTGACATCATCAGCAGTGGATTGCGGGTGCGCGATATATAGTTAGTGCAACTAACTATATATGGAATTTCATTGGTTTTATGTCAATAAAATGTCCAGCTAACTATATATGGTCTCTAACCTATGGTTTTTTCAGTGAATTTTCAAGGTTTTGTAAATGCAAATTCCTAACTATATATGGTCTATAACCTATGGTTTTTTCAGTGAATATATATATATATATATATATATATATATATATATATATATATATATATATATATATTACCTACTGGCGGTCGCCAGTAGGTATATATAGTTAGGATTTTTTCCCTATGGGATTTCTGAAAATTCTATGCCTAATAACTTTTGCGTTTGTGGACGGAATTGGCTGAAATTTTCAGGAAAATGGCACATTTTGTTTCTGAGCAGCCCTTGAAAATTTGGGGGGGTTTTGTGGAGGGGGGGCCGAGAAAAAAGGGGGGTCCCAAAACGCGTTTTTCCCATGTTAATTTCCATAGGGCGGTTGGACTCACTTTTAGCCCGAACGGCTGAATGGATTTTCACGAAACTTGGCAAAATTGTAGGGACTGTTAGCCCGATGTGCCTTTGCTAGGTCTCAATATATGTGCTTCAGTGGATTTTGAGAAATTAACGTTTAAATCAAGATATATATCTGTAACAGCGCTCCGGGCAGCGATCCGGTTAGCGAACCTTTCGCGTATCGGAACTTTGCGATGCGAAGCTGATTGGCCCTCCGGTGTCTGTCAACATTCTAAACAGTCCGGAGCGGCCGCCATCTTGTCTCTCGGTAGGATCGAGAGACAAGAGGAGGCCAAAACAAAGGGGGAAATTACCATAAGGGGGCATAGTAGATCCTCGTTGACCCCCTAGGTTTTATGTGGAGGTTTTAAAAGGGCCTAGGAGGGTCCAAAAAAAAAAATTTTTTTTTGCGTGGTAAGTGCCAAGTTCGCGAACCGGATAGCTTTCTGGGCAGCGAACTTTATGGATAAAAGAATGAAAGACTTTTCTAATTCTGTATGTTAATTGTTTGTTGTTTTTCTTGTTTTTTTTTGTTTTCTTTTTTTTTAAAGTGTTTTTTTTATTTTGATTCTTTTTCATAATTTATTAAACTTTCTAACATTTCAGTGTCTGAAATGTCATTATTTTCTTGAAATATTGTTTGCAATCTGTGAGGTTGCAAAATGTCCTCATTTGCAAGGAGGAGATCTACTGCTTGGACACATTGCAGCAGTTCATTATCCAAGCTTTCATCCATAAATTCGATGTCAATTGGTTCTATTAATTCCTGGCTGCTCTCTTCCAGGTCCATCTCAAATGAAACTTGCTGCTCGCCTTCCATTTTGCCTGAAATTTGGATTAAAAAAATATATATTAGTAGAGATAGGGCACTGTTGGGATTAATTTTAGATAGGCAGTTTTTATCAGTGAATTTATCTTTTGGCAGTGTATAGTATGAGAGTGGAAATAGGACTATAAAAAAGTGTATGTGATTTAACCAACACAAGCCTTACTCCATTGATAACTATAACAGAGAAGTCTATCTAAATACATTACTACTACAGAGGGATAGTGTATATCTAGCAGAAAAAGTCTACTATATTAAGTCATAGTGCACAATATATTAAATTATAACTTACCTTCACAAAGAAGTTGAAGTTTTTTGAAGCTATTGAAATTGGAGGTACAACAAGAAGTAGTAGTCAAAATGGCTGTGTTTCCTTCTCTCCCTTTATATATATACAGGTATATAACCAATTAAATGTCAGGTAATAAAAGTAGAAAATGAAAGTAACATTTTCATTGGTTGTCAATTCCAACAATTCAGATGTGTTTTGTGAAGTAATTTACCTCACGGTACTTGGAGAGGTCTACAGGCTAAATGGCTAAATGGAATTTCAATGAAATTTGTGAGAATGGAAGGGAATGTTATGTAGTATGAGCTAATCTATATTTGGTGAGAGTGTCTCTAGTCGTTTTTCTGTAAATTACTTTCCCGCCTTTTTTTAGGACCGCTTTCCGGGAAGCTGCCCGGTTAGCGAACCTTAAGCGTCACGGGAGTCCACCATTTTGTGTTTCGTTCGCATTAAGATACAAGATGGAGGGCAAATAATGTTTAGAATGGGTAGAAGGGGTCATGGTAGACTTATCTTGACCCTCTAGGTTTTCTGAGGGTGGCTGAGGAGGCTTATATGTGCGGAAAAAAAAACTTTTTTTTAAAAAATTCCGCGAGGTTAGCTTTCGGTTAGCGAACCGGGTAGCGCTCCGGGGAGCGAATTTTGTGGAAAATTAGTGAAAAAAGTTAGAGAAAAATAATAATTGTGAGTGATCAGATGTAGGGTAGCTCTGAGAAGAGCTTTTGGGTTTATGGTACATTTAGGTACTTATAAGTAGGTACCAATGCACAGTCTTAAATTCAGAATGAAAATTCTGTTGCCCTCATCTGAGAAGTGAACTCCATCTCCTCTGTAGATATCTTGCATGTAGTAACGCAAGTTATTGTTGTAAAGAGAGCCCATTCCATGGTCTCTCATGTAAGCTGAAACAGATTTGTTTACATGCTTCCTCGCTTTCTCAATTTGTGGACAAAATTGGTTGGACCACCTCCATTTCTGTCTTTGGCATATATTGGAATATACCAAGGCAGTTTGAGGAAAAAGTGCCATTAATTGCTCCAAGGTGTCCTTTAAAAGCATTTCCAGACCTACCCCTGTCAAAGTGCCCAAATCATTACCTCCACAGTGCACTATTAACAGGTCAGGTTTTGGCAAATGCATAAAGGTTTTCACCAATGGTATCAATTGGTGACATTTTAATCCTCTTTGGCCCAACCAGTTAATTTCCACATCTTGTAAATTGAGGTTGTGTAAATTTCTGCTCTCAGCATACCTTTGAGCCCAGTGGATGTAACTATGTCCAACAATCCAGACGTTAAACATGGTGGAAGAAGGTTGTTCTGCAGTCAGATGAAGTGTGGTAATGAAAGGGCAGTTGAAACAGTAGGAGTTTCTAAAGAAAAAAAACTGTGGATTTACAATGCTAATGATTCATTAGCAGTGATTGGTGCATTTCCATTTCTGAAAACAGAAAGTTAGGGTGCATGGATGTGTTCTTTGAAAGATGTAATTTGAATGGTCAAGGAAGAAACAATTAATGAAAGATTGCACTGGATACGCAGGTGCACTGAGAGTTCAGAGTTCAATTGAAACATTGTTGTGTGAATTTGCAAACATCAGAGGTCTTCCAGGAGGTGGTTGCTATGGAAACAAGGCAGACAGGGCAGAGGGGGGAAGGGTTTTGATTTGAAAAAAGTGAGGGAAGAGGTATGATTGGCTAATATGAGAGATATGTGAAAAGAATATCTGTATTTCTGTGCTTTCAATAGCTGCAGCCTTTGGAGTGCATCCTTTTTCTTCTGCTGAAGACAATTTGGTGTATTTCTGAGACTGTTTTCAAAACTCAAACAATATTTGCTAAGGTGAGAAAAGATTTATTTAATTTAGATAGAGAATAGTATGATTTAAGGAGAAAATGATGAAGAAAGCTGTGTTTTTAAAATGTGGTTTTGTCTCTAGTGATATAGTAATAGAATTAGTTTCATAGAGAAATTATAATTGCATATTTGGTGTAACATTCTGGCATGCTGTAACACAAGATATTGTAATACATGGAGGCCATTTCATGGTCTGTTATGTAAGCTGAAACAGATATGTTGCTTTTAAAAACGATTTCAGAAATCAATTACATTTCTGGATATTTACTGCTAGAGCTTCATAGGTTGTTTTGGGCCATATTTATAAGGTATTTGAGTGTCTAAGATGTTATGTTCGCCTTTTAAAATGTAAAGTGTTCCTCATGGGGCAAGTGTCTTGTAAATACGCTCCCACTTGTGCTTGGCAAATTTAGATTTTGATTATGGGAGTTACCTAGCCATGTTAATAGTGTCCCAAAAATGGTGCTAGGGCATTCCAGAAAACACTTTCATGTGTCTCAAGGACATTTTTAGTTATTTCTTCATGAATGCAGATATACAATTGATTTATATGCTGTGTTTAAAAACGAATTTTGAAATGAATTAAATTTCAGGATATGTACTGTTAGAGCTTCATAGGTTGTTTGGGGTCATATTTAGAAGGCATTTTAGTGTCTTTGATGTTATTTTTCCCTTTTTAAATGGAAAGCGTTCCTCATGGGGCCCTGAGCAGTTCTTAGCCATGTTATTTCATAGGAAGTGGATAACATGGCTAAGAGCATTTGCTGGAAAATGCATGAATATCGCTGATTTTTCTGCTATATTCATGGATTGTGGCCGTTTTTTTTCACATTGCTTCATAGGTTGTTTGGGTTCATATTTAGAAGGCATTTTAGTGTCTTTGATGTTATTTTTCCCTTTTTAAATGGAAAGCGTTCCTCATGGGGCCCTGAGCAGTTCTTAGCCATGTTATTTAATAGGAAGTGGATAACATGGCTAAGAGCATTTGCTGGAAAATGCATGAATATCGCTGACTTTTCTGCGATGTTATTTTTCCCTTTTTAAATGGAAAGTGTTCCTCATGGGGCAAGTGTTTTGTAAATACGCTCCCACTTGTGCTTGGCAAATTTAGATTTTGATTATGGGAGTTACGTAGCCATGTTAATAGTGTCCCAAAAATGGTGCTAGGGCATTCCAGAAAACACTTTCATGTGTCTCAAGGACATTTTTAGTTATTTCTTCATGAATGCAGATATACAATTGATTTATATGCTGTGTTTAAAAACGAATTTTGAAATGAATTAAATTTCAGGATATGTACTGTTAGAGCTTCATAGGTTGTTTGGGGTCATATTTAGAAGGCATTTTAGTGTCTTTGATGTTATTTTTCCCTTTTTAAATGGAAAGCGTTCCTCATGGGGCCCTGAGCAGTTCTTAGCCATGTTATTTAATAGGAAGTGGATAACATGGCTAAGAGCATTTGCTGGAAAATGCATGAATATCGCTGATTTTTCTGCTATATTCATGGATTGTGGCCGTTTTTTTTCACATTGCTTCATAGGTTGTTTGGGTTCATATTTAGAAGGCATTTTAGTGTCTTTGATGTTATTTTTCCCTTTTTAAATGGAAAGCGTTCCTCATGGGGCTCTGAGCAGTTCTTAGCCATGTTATTTAATAGGAAGTGGATAACATGGCTAAGAGCATTTGCTGGAAAATGCATGAATATCGCTGACTTTTCTGCGATGTTATTTTTCCCTTTTTAAATGGAAAGTGTTCCTCATGGGGCAAGTGTCTTGTAAATACGCTCCCACTTGTGCTTGGCAAATTTAGATTTTGATTATGGGAGTTACGTAGCCATGTTAATAGTGTCCCAAAAATGGTGCTAGGGCATTCCAGAAAACACAATCATGTGTCTCAAGGACATTTTTAGTCATTTCTTCATGAATGCAGGTATACAATTGATTTATATGCTGTGTTTAAAAACGAATTTTGAAATCAATTAAATTTCAGGATATGTACTGTTAGAGCTTCATAGGTTGTTTGGGGTCATATTTAGAAGGCATTTTAGTGTCTTTGATGTTATTTTTCCCTTTTTAAATGGAAAGCGTTCCTCATGGTGCCCTGAGCAGTTCTTAGCCATGTTATTTAATAGGAAGTGGATAACATGGCTAAGAGCATTTGCTGGAAAATGCATGAATATCGCTGATTTTTCTGCGATATTCATGCATTGCAGGCCTTTTTTTATCACATTTGCAAGCACTTCTTAGCCATGTTATCCAATGGGAGGTGGATAACATGGCTAAGAGCATTTGCTACAAAGGTTGTTTGGGGTTATATACCATTTTTGGGAAATTATTAACATGCCTATCTAACTCCCATAATCAAAATCTAAATTTGCCAACCGCAGGTGGGAGCGTATTTACAATAAATTTGCACCATGAAGAATGTAAAATAGCATACTAGATACTCAAATAACTTATAAATATGACCCAAAACATCTTATGAAGCACTAGTAGTGCATATTTCCAGAAATGTATTGGTTTTCATTTAATGATTTACTTCATTGGTAGGCCTTCACATGTTTTTTTACCTTGGTTTTTTTTCAGTGAAAATCTTATCTGCAACCATGTGTTGGCCTCACCTCAAATAAACAAAACAGGTGATGGACTGAATGTGGATCAATGACACACATTCACCCCAGTCAAAAGATCTGGGCCTAAACAAACCTTTAGATAGGCTACATCTTATCGTCATCCTGAATTAATGATTTTAAATATTAGGGAGTGATTTATGAGTGTTGTATTCCTGTTTTGTACCATTGAGTGTCATTTTTGTGATGCAGTGCTGGTGGAAAATATTTGCTATGTTAAATAATTAGTACGGCATTAAGTTTTAGATGACTGTTATTTATTTACTGTTTGGTAATAGTGGTTAATAACATTTTATATTATTTTTTTTCACAGATTCAACTGCAGATTCTTTCATAGTTTGGAAAATGCCTTCCAGAAGTCGAATACGAAAGGCTAGAAAACGTCAAAGACAGCAGGATGATGTTTTATTGCAGCAGTCCTCTTCCCCAAATACTTATCAAAACACCAAGAAAGGTCCGGGTAAGAGCACGAAATCATTCTTAAGAAATATTTGTAGTAAAAAAAATTTTGCTCAAAAAAATGTGTCTGTTTCCAACAAGAAAAGTAATTTAAATGGAAAGGAGAGACCCATCACAAATGTTACTGGTAGAGGAAGAGATAACTCTGTGCATGATAGTAGAAGGAAACAACAGTTTAGGGACATTCGACAACGAATGTTCCGTAATAGGATATTAGTTAATTTATTGAAAAATATTAAAAAGAAAGGCCAACAGAAAGCGGCATTTTATAGGAAGAAGAAAAATGTAGAGAAAATTATTGATCATGCTTTTGAAATCAAGCGAAAGTTGTTTATTTTGGTAATCAATAGAATTAGGAAACTAAGCAAGGTAATTTCTGATTTCAAAACAAAAAGTAGATGGAAGAGAGTAGTAAATCGTACTAACTTTTGTGAAGTTTTTTCTGGAGAATGGATGCATAGTTCAAGTTCTGAGGCATTTTTTAATGAGGAGACTTATTTTCAGGATAATGATTTGGTGCATGCAGTTGACATCAGTGGTCGAGCTTATGAAGTGAAGGATGGTTGTCCAGTTGAAAAAGAACAACTTGTGACAACAGAGACAGAAGAGGCGCTAAGTGATGAGGTTTTAGGAAGACGTCCTAAGGGTCCTGTGTACATTTGGAAGTGTAGTTCTATTTGCAGTGTGCGACAGGTTTCCATCAATTTGCTTTGTGATTTTATACGGACATTTAATAAGAAAAGTTTGAAGCAGAAAATGAAGTTGTTGCAATATTTAGATCCTTGCAGAGTGAGACAAATGACAGGTTTGCGTGGTCATTCACTGGCTTGTCTTTCCAGGAGAGTATGCCAGAGTGTTTTTCATCATTTCAGGATGCTAGCAGTGCATCATAATAAAGTGAGAAAATTAGTGAGAATGTTGTATTATGCTAAGAGTCCAGCAATTATGCTTAAACAGTTATGTGCTGCTCTTTTGCATGGTTCTGAAATAGATGTGAAGAATATTTGTGAAGAAATTGAGTTTTGTTACTTTGGTAGTAAAGATGAGAATGTTCAAATTGACCCTGAAGTAGAGGGTAATGTGGAAGATAATGTACAGGTTTCCAGTACAGATAATTTTCAGAAGGAAATTGCCACGTTTCAGATGAAATCAAGTGAGAGGCCTAATTTCACTTGTGTATGTTGTCGACGCACTTATTATAAGAATCAGACTAAGGTAGTGGATTTATATGCAAAAAGTGAAAGGGAAAATAATAGTGAATGGAAGGATTTAGCCACATACTTGATGGTAGAAAATTATTTTGATTTGGGATTGGATCAACGTGTGTGTACTTATTGTTGTAATAAATTAAACCAAAACCAGATGCCTGCTAGGGCAGTTCATAATAATCTGGAATTGGTTGAGATTCCTT
This sequence comes from Lissotriton vulgaris, assembly GCF_964263255.1. Taxonomy (NCBI): domain Eukaryota; kingdom Metazoa; phylum Chordata; class Amphibia; order Caudata; family Salamandridae; genus Lissotriton; species Lissotriton vulgaris. The sequence continues at coordinate 95,743 of NW_028251551.1, read as the reverse complement.
CTGAATTGAAGGATTTAAATACTTATGAATCTATTTTGATTCAAAGTATCCATCCCTTTCAGGCTATTGTAAGAATGGAGCCAAAGACAGGGAAGTTGCCTCCAGCAGATTTACAGAGAGGATTACAGGGAAGAGTTGTTTATTTGCCTCTAGATTTGAACAAAAACATTAACACAATTGGAATAGAAAAAGTGGAAGAGGAACCTCTGGTTATCTTGGTTAATGGGGTTCCGACAAAGAATAAGAAAATATGGCAAGATTTAGTGGATGTTAGGAAAGTCAAAAAGGCAACAGTGTATTTGAAGAAAAATAATAAGTACTATAAGAATGTATATGTTGCAGAAGAGGAAGTAAGTGATGAAGAGGATAGCGATTTGTGTGCTGGCCAAATTGAGAAAGTAGAGGCCTCTAAAAGTGAAGAAATATATGAACATTATAGTGTTCATCCTTTGCATTCCAAGGAAGTCATGGGGAATGCTATTGAGTTGTTTCAAATGAAACAAGCCAAAGGGAGTCCCATTAGTGTTTGGGAGGAAAGTTTGGAAGCTCGGTGTTTCCCACAGCTATTTCCCACAGGTCAAGGAGGAAGATATGATGAGCGACCTCGTGAAATTCCTGCGTCTGAATACCGGACTTTACGATTGTATGCAGAAGATCCTAGGTTTCGGCAATGTATTCCCTATTTGTTTCATCTCCTGTTTGAAAGCGATCTGTCTGGACTTTCATATGCAGTGAACCACATCTTAAAAAGTGGTATACAGATGCGAAACATCTCGGCAAGTGACTTTATGCATAAAGTCAATGTCCAAGACAGTATTTTGGATTCTCACTTAATTAATCTCATGGCGTGTCAGCGTGGTACTAATGAGTACTGGTACCGTCGTCATGGTGATTTAAAATGTATGCTGAGGAACTTAGGAACTCCGACATGGTTCCTCACTCTGAGCTGTGCTGAGTATGGCTGGGATGACTTACTTGAATTTCTACGAGAGGCAAATGGAAATATTGAAAACATTGAATTCAAGACACCTGGAGAACTGTGTTCTTTGGATCCTGTGAATGTATGCAGGTACTTCAATCATAGATTTGAAGCTATGATGTCTTTCATCACAAATAAAAAGAATCCACCTCTTGGAGAGGTGTTGGATTTCTTCTGGAGAAAGGAGTATCAAGCAAGAGGTGCCCCTCATATACATATGTTGCTGTGGATCAAGGATGCACCTAAATTTGGAACAGATCCGGATGACTTAGTGATGAATTTCATCGAACAGTATTCTACGTGTGCTGTTCCAAACGCAACGGAGAAGAAAAGTCTAAGAGAACAAGTTCTACGTTTCCAAAGCCATCGTTGTGGAAAGTACTGTCGTCGTAAATTCAGAAACAAGGACAAGTTCTACACCAAATGTCGTTTCAACTTTCCACGACCGGTGATTTCTAAAGGAAGAGTGAACAGTTTGATGTCTTCGCTGCGACATAATGTGACGAGGAAATCACCCAAGAATACATACAATTTGAAAAGGAATGAAGAGTCCAAGTACATCAATGACTACAACCCAGTGATTTTGTCCATGTGGAATGCCAACATGGATATACAGTTTGTGGCTGACAACTGTATGGCTGTGGCTCGGTATGTGACATCTTACATCACCAAAAAAGAAAAGACCGAACTGAAGGATATGTGGGAGGACATTTCCCATGAAAAGAGCCTCAGCAAGAAGTTGTACAGTTTCAGTCTGAAGATGTTGTCGCATCGAGAAATCGGAGCTTACGAATGTTCTGATCGATTGTCTTCAGCAAGTCTCTATGCCAAATCCAGGAGTCTCGTTTGGGCGAGTCTTGGTCTTGCTGCAACGCGAAATCGAGTTCTAAAACCTGTTCGGGAAATTGAGTATTTGGCAGAAAAGGAACCAAACAGTACCGACATTTTGAAGACCAACATGTTGGATACATATTATCCAAATCGAAGCAGTCACCTTGAGAATGTTTGTCTATATGAGGTTCTCCAAAATTATATATTCAAGAGGAACATCAAAGAAGATATTGAGAAAGGAGTGTATGCTGTAATTGGAAGTGAAGGATGCCTGGTCAAGCAAAGAAAATGCCAATTAGTAAACCATCGAAAATTAAGTGGCGAATCTCCAGAAAAAAAGGAGTTTTTCTATTTAGCACTTTTGCAACTTTTCAAGCCTTGGCGTGCAGAAGAGGAACTGCTTGGAGATTTCCTCTGTTACGAAGACTCTTTCAATGCAGCCAAGGAGTCCATAGAATGTCCTGCTTTTTCTAAATATCAAGAAATGCTAACTTTGGAAATTGAGCAGGAAGCAACGATTGCAGCCGAGATTGCCAGAGACAGTTCTCAGGACAGTCAGAGTTCTGTTTCATTGAGTCAAGATCCACTTGGAGGACCTATTATCGAAAATGAAGCTGCCACTGCTATGAATGAAGTAGAAAGAGCCATGGCACATGCTCAGGAGGATTCAGTTAACTTACAAGACTTGGAAAAACAACTCAACGTTGAGCAGAGGAAAATATATGATGAAGTTACCAAGGAAATTGAGCACGGATTAAGTCATGAGAAGAAAGAGTGCTCGTGTACGTCGTTGAAGCCTGTCCGTCTGTACGTGAGTGGAGAAGCGGGAACTGGAAAAAGTTTCCTCATTAAAGCAATCTCTTGTTATTTGCAGGAAAGGACTGAGTCATCGCTGTCTTGTGTTGTGACCGCTCCTACTGGACTGGCAGCACATAATATTAAAGGTATTACTTTGCATCGTCTATTGATGCTGCCGGTGGAGCATGACAACAAATTACAATACAACAAGTTATCTGGAGATGCTTGCTGTGAAGTTTCAAGAGTCTTGAGGAAAATGAAACTACTTATCATTGACGAAGTAAGCATGGTTTCCAATGTCATGCTTGCCTTTGTGCATTTGAGAATGCAAGAAGTACTTAAAACTGAATATGATGTCTTATTTGGTGGGAAACACATTATTGTTTTCGGAGATCTTCTACAGCTGACACCAGTAAAAGGTCAACCTGTGTTCAAAATACTCACGCATGAAGATACCAGGAAGTGCCTAGGGAGCATTGGCAACGTCAATATATGGTTAAACTTCAATTATGCAGAACTGCATCAAAATATGCGTCAGGCAAAGGATGAAGATTACAAGAATATTCTACAAGATATTAGAATTGGAAAAGTGACCGAGCATGGGAAAGAAGCTTTAAATGCACGGTTACTGTCAAATTTGTATCCCAAACAAGAGATTGTGCCTGAGAATATTTTTCAGAAAATTACTGAGAAGAAATCCGGGATATGTCTCATGCCAACTCTTGCAGAATGTGCCATCTTCAACAACAAAATGTTGAATTTAGAAAAGCAAGACATTGTGAAACTGGAAGCTATCGACAAATTAGAGCATATGGGATCAACAATTATTTTGTCAGATAATTTGAAATCAAAATTGGATTCATTAGAGAAGACTATATCTAAGACAGCGGGTTTTGAAAAGACTCTGAATGTGTGTTTAAATTGCCGAATCATTTTGAGACGGAATTTACATGTAGAAAGAGGTCTGGTAAATGGATCAATGGGTAATGTTGTTGATTTTGAGAAATACAGAAATAGAGATGGAATAGAATTTTTAAGAATTAAATTTGATGGCATTGAGGAAGTACAGCAAATTGGTCGTTGTTCTGCTAGGTTTTTGCTTGTTAAAGACTTATATGTTCGCCGTAAACAGTTTCCTGTTTGCTTAGCATATGCGGTGACAATCCATAAATCGCAAGGTTTAAGTGTAGACTGTGCATTGGTGAATATTGGCAGTTCAGTGTTCAAGGAGGGTATGGCATATGTGGCATTGTCACGAGTTAGAACTTTATCGGGATTGTACTTGATTGACTGTGATGTCACAAACATTTGTGCGGATCTAGATTGTGTTAAGGAATACAATAGGTTAAGAAGAGAGTATGCGCCACATTTGCCTCAATATCCTTTGTTTGAGAAACGTGTGGTAGGCCGGAAACGTAGAAATAGCAGTAATAGTAGGGAGGTTGTTGCAAAAAGACTAAAAGTGAATGAACCGAAAGTTGTTAGCAGAAAGAAAGTGGATACTGTTGAAGAGATTGTTGGTTTTCAATTTGAAAACAGTTCTGGTGTCAACTGCTATGCAAATGTCGTTGTTAATGTTCTCTTTTCACTAGAGAGTTTAAAAGAACAGATTGTGTTCAATTCAGAACAAAGTTTATGCTGCTTGTTGAATTCTGTGTTAGAGAAATGTAGCACTGATCGTACAAAAGTAGAAAGTGTGTCTGAAGTTCGTTATCTGTTAGATGAATGTTCAGGTCAAACAGACTTCTCTGAAAATAATCAGCAAGATTGTCAGGAGTTTTTAATGTATATGCTTGATATATTGCAAGAAGAGGGTGTAGATGTAGATCACCTGTTTGGGCTTTCTTATCAATGGCAGCATGACTGCGAGAACTGTATGGTATCAAGTACTACTAGTGTAGACTCAGAAAGATTTATATATTTAACTTTGCCAGACAGTAAATCAGTGTCCTTTAATAAGCTAGTAAAAGCAGCGGATCACAACATGGAGTGTAGCCAATGTAAATGTGATATGATGTCAACATTATTTATACGTAGATATGGCCAGTATGTCATTTTAATGATGCAACGATGTAGGCCTGATGGATCAAAATTGTCAACTTTAATAAAACATTTTGTGGCTTCTCAGCTGTCAATATCAGGGAGGACTTTTGTTACTGTAGCAATTATCTATCACGATGGTCCATCAACAACATCAGGACATTATACAGCTTACTTAAAGTCTGGAAACGGCTGGTCATTCTGTAATGATTCTGTTGTAACTTTCAAAAAAAAATTGCCGTTTGACCTTAAAAATTCTTACCTGGTGTTTTTAAAACCAAAATTTTAAGTAGAGGGAATGTAAGTCTGCAATGCTGTCTCGATTAAAAATCCAACTATATAAACCTGATGGAAGTAAGTCTGCTTCATAGTAAGCAGTATCAGTGTCATAGGAAAAGGAGAACATGAGTGACAAAGAAGAGTAAGATATTAGTAGTCCAGGATTGTGAAAATAATCTCAAATATTTTATTTTTGAAAGTTGCGAAAATAGAAAATGTCGGGATTTGATTGGAAGAATTACAAGACTTGCGAATCGCGGCAACATGATTTGGCCTAGTGGAAACATGTGATATAATGAGAGAAGTTTTTTTTCTATGTAACATATTTCACGTATCGATGGAGGTTTTCTTTCAGAAAGTGGCGGGCTGAAAATATTTAAAGCACAACAGAGTGGATGCTGTTTATAGGAGATCGTTTAACGTCATTGAAAGTAAGTTAATTTTAAGAAGTTTTGAAAACAGATTTCTTAGGTTGTATGGGTTTTTTAAACACAGTCATTTTGATTGTGTTTTTTTTTCCCTGCTGTTACATGATGAATACCTTCAAGTCACTGATTTAAGTGAAATTTGATACATTCTGAGAACAGCAAAAATAAACCATTTAACATGTATAATTAATGTTATGCTTTTTGTCCTTATGATATACATTTAGAAATGTAAGGTACATATGGGTAAGCTGAGTTCTGTAAATATCAATTTTAATGCTTAGAGTGCTGTACTTCTGGGTAGTGTTTTTTTTTTTATAAAAAAAAGAGGCCTCACCTCAAAGAAAGCTCTTGAAAGCACACATCTTATTTGCATCCTAAAACAATCATTTACAATGTTAGACACAATTTTATTATGGCTTTACATCTTTTTTGCGCTGCTATTGCATCACTATTGTGAGACATTAGCAGTGCAAGAAAAACATCATGTTGCAAAATAGGCCTCAGTTCAGCAACATCAAGATACAGTTTCTTTCGAATATATATCTTTAGGATTGTGTAGGGGACGTAGAAAAGCAGAGACTTCTGTAAATGTTAAAGTTGTTGAAAAACTGTTTGTTTTTGAACCTTTTCCCTTGTCTTTTCTAATTTTTAAATACATGTTTTAATATTTTTTGAAATGTTTGTTCTTTGTTTTACAGATTGAAAGTATGAAAAAATATTTAAAAAAGGTAACAAGAATTATAAGGTAAATGTTTTCCACTCTTTTTACCCGCAATGCACTGCTGATGATGTCATTGACACTATCTCTCATTTACTCTCTCTAGCTGTCTTTATTTTTACATTATTCTCTGTTTACTTCCCTTATACTAACTCTTCTTTTTTTTTAAAAAATATTTTTTTAGTTCGCTTAAAGTTCGCGAACCGGTCAGCGAACTTGAAGCGAACCAAAAGAAATAGAGCTTGCCAGAGTGATAAACATTCTAGCAATTTTGTTTGAAAGGGGGGGTAGTTCTGAAAAGAACTGTTTTTTTTTGTTTTTGTTTTTTTATATTTTTTTTTTATTTTTTGAACATTTTTTGATTTTTTTGTATTTTTAGAACTGTTTTATGTTTTTTTTGTTTTTTTTATGGAGGGGAGACAACAAAAAACAGGCTTTCAAAACGGCTCAACTGGAGCAAAAAAAAGAAAATTACTTTTTGGGTGCATTAGGGCATTTATGATTTTCATATGCAATGTTCATGAGCTTGATGCTCATGTTGCCATAGGACAGCATTTCACCACAGTAAACACAAGTTAACTTTATGTGCTGAAAGTTAGGTTGGATGTTGGGCACAGTCTCTTGTGCCTCTCTTCCCGTCAAAGACAATTTGGATGTAGATCTTGCCACAGGAGTTGCCGTCGGATTGTCTACAAGATCCCTTAATTCAGCCCGGCTGTAGTTATTGGGATGCCACCTGCTCATGTGACGGTGCATTGTATAGTTCCCCATACTGTACTTCTTTTCTGTGCCTCTCGACAATCTGTAGTCACAGATGAGGCAGGTGGCATATTTTGCATTGACTTTCTTTGTTCCAGGAGGGATGGTGAAAAACTGCCAGATAAAACTGGATTTTCGTTTAGAAACCCGGGGCAACTCATCAAGAAATTGTTGTTCCTCTCTCTCCTCTTCTTCTTCTTCTTCATCTTCCTCCTCTCTGTTAGTCAGAATTTGACTAGGTGGTCCTCTCTTCTTATGAGGAGGTGGAGGTGGTGGTGGGGGTGCACCAGCTGCAGCAAGAATGGAAGCCATTGTGGATCTTCAGATAAATGGTCTTTCTCTCACCAAGATGAAAGTCAGAGTGAGGAAATAAGGAGGGGTTTACATGATTTGGGGAAAACAAAAGTTCTGAGCCAATGAAAAGTGTTATTTTTAGGTCACATGACCTAGTCATACATCATTTGGAAACCAAAAGTGAAATGAACCAATGAGAAGTTAGATAAACAAGTCACATGACCTGTTCCGCTTACGTTACGCGGCGCGCGCCGCGTCCCAGATCGCTTCCGGTTCGCGGTCCGGAGCACTTCCGGGAGCGCTAACGCGACGCGTCATTAGACGCATTACGCGATAACGTGATATGTCGCGCTTCCGCGACGCGTCACTGTTCCGCTAACGTAACGTTGACCGGTTCGCGGACTAGATCGCGGCATCAAGATGAGCTAACGGAAAGCTTCCCGGTTCGCGAACTAGAAGCGAAGAAAAAAATATTAAAAAAAAATTATCAATAAATATCTATATATATTTTGGGATTTAAAGAATAATACATTTTACAGCTACAGATGTTAGCTTTTAAAAAACCAATGAAATTCACTGAAAAAACCATAGGTTATAGACCATATATAGTTAGAAATTTGCATTTAAAAAACCATTGAAATTCAATGAAAAAACCATAGGTTATAGACCATATATAGTTAGGGATTTGCATTTACAAAACCTTATTTTACTCGCACAAAACCATTGAAATTCCATATATAGTTAGTTGCACTAACTATATATCGCGCACCCGCAATCCACTGCTGATGATGTCACATATTACATCATTCATGACATGGTCAGTGACATCACTGATGACATCACTGATGACATCTCAAATGACATCACTGATGACATCACTGATGACAACATCCAGTGACTGTATGTTTCTGTAAAGTTAAAATATGTCTTTCATATTGAAGAATGAGTGGATGTATAAGTGTCTGGATGAAGGATTTAGTAGGTGCATGACTGACTGTATGAGTGAGTGATTAAATGTGTCTCACTGAGTGCATGGGTTAGTGACTAAACTGTCTTAATTTGTGCATCATTATGTCTGTTGTTCTGTAAACTGTTGCATGTGTTGATAAGTAGATATATGAGTAACTATATGGGTTATTGATTGATTGCCCAAGTATTTGTATGGGAGACTGAGTGTGTGTGTGGGTGGCTGGGAGGTGTATGACTCTGTGCATAGATGTGTGAGCAGTTGATTCACTAGATGTATGGTTTCAAAAGTGCATGTGGAAACAGCTGTATGGGCGGTTGACTGTGTGCATGAGTGCATTGGTGAGTGAATGGATATCTCAGTGCTACATGTCAAAGTAAGTACATATGTAAAACACAGTACATGGGTGAGTTGACATATATAAATAACTGTGCATAAGAGCCAGTGAATGTGTGAGTGGCTGTATGGATCATTGTGAACTTGTATCAGGGATTGTATAAGAGAGTAAATATGTGTTAGTATATGTTTGAATAAGTAAAGTTTGTATAACTGTATAGTTGAGGAAATGGAGGTGTGATTGATTCTTTGCATGACTGACTAGGTGTGTGAGTAACTCCATGGATGAGTGACAGTCTGTGAGTGTCTGTTTACACTGATTGTATCTAAGGTTATATTAGAGTCTGAAGAGGTTCATCGTATTATCACATGAATGATATCATCAGTGATGTGATCAGTAATGTCAAATGAGATGTCATCAGTGATGTCATCAGTGATGTCATTTGAGATGTCATCAGTGATGTCATTTGAGATGTCATCAGTGATGTCATCAGTGATGTCACTGACCATGTCATGAATGATGTAATATGTGACATCATCAGCAGTGGATTGCGGGTGCGCGATATATAGTTAGTGCAACTAACTATATATGGAATTTCAATGGTTTTGTGCGAGTAAAATAAGGTTTTGTAAATGCAAATCCCTAACTATATATGGTCTATAACCTATGGTTTTTTCATTGAATATATATATATATATATATATATATATATATATATATATATATATATATATATTCAATGAAAAAACCATAGGTTATAGTCCATATATAGTTAGGAATTAGCATTTACAAAACCTTATTTTACTCGCATAAAACCATTGAAATTCCATATATAGTTAGATGCGCTAACTATATATCGCGCACCCGCAATCCACTGCTGATGATGTCACATATTACATCATTCATGACATGGTCAGTGACATCACTGATGACATCACTGATGACATCTCAAATGACATCACTGATGGCATCACTGATGACATTTCAAATGATATCACTGATGACATCTTATTTGACATTACTGATCACATCACTGATGACATCATTAATGTGATAATACGGTGAACCTCTTCAGACTCTAATATAACCTTAGATACAATCAGTGTAAACAGACACTCACAGACTGTCACTCATCCATGGAGTTACTCACACACCTAGTCAGTCTTGCAAACAATCAATCACACCTCCATTTCCTCAACTATACAGTTATACACACCTTACTTATTCAAACATATACTAACACATATTTACTCTCTTATACAATCCCTGATACAAGTTCACAATGATCAATACAGCCACTCACACATTCACTGGCTCTTATGCACAGTTATTTATATATGTCAACCCTCACATGTACTGTGTTTTAAATATGTACTTACTTTGACATGTAGCATTGAGATATCCATTCACTCACTAATACACTCATGCACACAGTCAACCACCCATACAGCTGTTTCCACATGCAGTTTTGAACCCATACATCTAGTGAATCAGCTGTTCACACATCTATGCACAGAGTCACACACCTCCCAGCCACTCACACACATACTCAGTCTCCCATACAAATACTTGGGCAACCAATCAATAATCCATATAGTTACTCATATAGCTACTGATCAACACAAGCAGCAGTTTACAGAACAACAGATATAATGATGCACAAATTAATACAGTTTAATCACTAACCCATGCACTCAGTGAGACACATTTAATCACTCCCTCATACAATCAGTCATGTACCTACTAAATCCTTCATCCAGACACTTATACTTCCACTCATTCTTCAATATGTAAGATATATTTTAACTTTACAGAAACATACAGTCACTGGATGTTGTGATCAGTGATGTCATCAGTGATGTCACTGACCATGTCATGAATGATGTAATATGTGACATCATCAGCAGTGGATTGCGGGTGCGCGATATATAGTTAGCGCATCTAACTATATATGGAATTTCAATGGTTTTATGCGAGTAAAATAAGGTTTTGTAAATGCTAATTCCTAACTATATATGGACTATAACCTATGGTTTTTTCATTGAATTTCAATGGTTTTTTGAAAGCTAATATTTCTATCTGTAAAATGTATTCTTCTTTAAATCATAAAATATATTGTACATGTTTTTTATACATTTTTTTTTTAAAAAAAAAATTGTTCCGCTCCTAGTCCGCGAACTGGTCAGCTTCCCGTTAGCTGAATTCAAAGCCGCGACTTGGTGCGCGAGCCGGTAATCGCTCCTTAAGCGTAACTGTTACGTTATCATGACGTTTTGCGTTGTCGCGTAATACGTTATCCGACGCGCCAAGTTAGCGGACTCGAAAGCGGATTGGATAGCGGCGCAATGCGCGAAACGTAAAGACAGCAGGTCATGTGACTCGATAATAACACTTTTCATTAGTTCATTTCACTTTTGGTTTCCTAATGATGTAATACTAGGTCATGTGATCTAAAATTAACACTTTTCATTGGTTTAGAACTTTCGCTTTTCCCAAATGATGAAAACCCCTCCTTCTTTCCTCACTCTGACTTTCATCTTGATGAGAGAAAGACCTTTGTACAATCCAGGGAAATGGCTTCTGTTGTTGCTTCTGGTAGTGTTCCCCCACCACCACCTCCACCTCCTCATGGAAAAAAAGGACCACCAACTCAACCAATCTTTCAAGAAGAGGAAGAGCAGGAAGAGGAGGAAGAGCCTGAATATTTGCCTGAGGAGCCCAGGAGATACAACAGGAAGGAAAATTTCATTTGGCAATTTTTCAAATTTCCACCAGGGCAAAAGAAAGTGAACGCCAGGTATGTCTTTTGCCGAATCTGTGATGAACGTCTTTCTAGAGGCACGGATAAAAAATATAGTTATGGGAATTTCACTATGCACAGACACATGAGCAGGTGGCACCCAAATAACTACAGTGCAGCTCAGCTTCGAGACGAACAACAGAATTCACCAGCAATAGCCAGAAGATCGGTTGTGCCAGAAGTTACGGGACCTGAAGCAAGGGAGCTGATCCCAAATATTCAAATGGACATGGGGGAAGTCAAACAAGTTTGTATGAGGTGCAATCAAACATTATGCTACCGCGAAAGTAGCATAACTCTTATCATTAGAGCCATCAAAAATCATGTATGTCCAAAACGCCCCCAAAAATAAATTCTTCTTTTTTTTGTTGCTCTTGTTGAGCCCTCTTCGATGAATCATTTTTGTTTCCCCCCCTTCCCCCCAAAAATAAAAAAAATACAAAATGTTCAGAAAAAAACAAAAAAATATAAAAAATGTTCAGAAAACTAATAAAAAAAATTTAAAACAACAAAAACAAAAAAAAAGTTCTTTTCAGAACTACCTCCCCATTATTAAAAAAAATTGGTAGAATTCTTTGAACTCTACCAAGCTCTATTTCTATTAGTTCGCTCCCAGTTCGCACTCCGGTACGCGAACTTTGAGCGCACCCAAAACATTTTTTTTAAAAAAAGGAACAGTAAGTATAAGGAAAGAAAACAGACAGCTATGTTACAAAAAAGACAGCTATAGGGAGTAAAGAAAATATACTGTGACCCGCAATTCACTTTTGATCATGTCATATATTGCATTATTTTTTACATAGTCAGTGACATCATCAGCAGTGGATTGCGAGTAACAGTTTTTTTTGTTTACGTCCTATAGCTGTCTTTTTTGTAACATAACTGTCTGTTTCCTATCCTTAAACTTACTGTTCCTTTTTTTAACGAGATAACAGATATGCCCAATTATTACATCATTCATAACATAGTCAGTGACATCATCAGCAGTGGAATGCAGGTTAAAAAAGTAGAAAACATTTACCTTATAATTCTTGTTAATTTTTAAAGAAAATTTTTCATACATTCAATCTGTAAAAGAGAGAACAAACATTTCCAAAAATATTAAAACATGTATTTAAAAATTAGAAAAAAGAAGGAAAAGGTTCAAGAAGAAACACTTTTTAAACAACTTTGACACTTATAGAAACCTCTACTTCTCTACGACCCCTACACAATCCTAAATATATTTATTTTCAACAAACAGCATCTTCATGCTGATGAAATGAGGCCTATTTTGAAATATGATGCTTCTTTTGCATTGCTTATGTCTCACAATAGTGATGCCATAACAGCGCAAAAGAGATGTAAAACCATCATAAAATTGTGTCTAACATTTAAAATGATTATTTTAGGATGCAAATAAGATGTGTGCTTTCAAGAGCTTTCTTTGATGTGAGGCCTCTTTTCTTTTTTTTAAAAAAAACAGTACCCAGAAGTACAGCACTGTAAGCATTAAAATTGACACTTACAGAAGACTCAGCTTACCCATATGTACCTCACATTTCTAAATGTATATCATAAGTACAAAAAGCATAACATTAATTATACATGTTAAATGGTTTATTTTTGCTGTTCTCAGAATGTATCAAATTTCACTTAAATCAGTGACTTGAAGGTATTCATCATGTAACAGCGGGGAAAAAAAAAACACAATCAAAATGACTGTGTTTAAAAAACCCATACAACCTAAGAAATCTGATTTCAAAACTCCTTAAAATTGACTTACTTTCAATGACGTCGAAGGATCTCCTATAAACAGCATCCACTCTATTGTGCTATAAATATTTTCAGCCCGCCACTTTCTGAAAGAAAACCTCCATCGATACGTAAAATATGTTACATAGAAAAAAAAACTTCTCTCATTCTATCACATGTTTCCACTAGGCCAAATCATGTTGCCGCGATTCGCAAGTCTAATAATTCTTCCAATCAAATCCCGACATTTTCTATTTTCGCAACTTTCAAAAATAAAATATTTGAGATTATTTTCACAATCCTGGACTACTAATATCTTACTCTTCTTTGTCACTCATGTTCTCCTTTTCCTATGACACTGATACTGCTTACTATGAAGCAGACTTACTTGCATCAGGTTTATATAGTTGGATTTTTAATCTAGACAGCATTGCAGACTGGAAAGGGGCGACCGAATCGGTCCCCCCGAACTTATGGCCGAGTGCCTCGATCCCCCCGGGAAGCCATTTTGGGCGGGAGGCGCGTCTCAGCTGGTATGCCCGAAGCGGCGTAGCTGGGGCGCGCTCGTTCCCGCCCTAGAGTGGGCTGGCCTAGACACCGACGCAGCCAGCCACGCCCTCAGGGGCAGGCAGGGGCGGGTATACGCCCGCCCTGAAGACGGATAAAAAGGGACGCAAGACCAGAAGACATCCTCTTGTTCTTGTGCTCTGAAGCTGCACCTCCTCGCTGCACGTGAGCTCGGGACAGAACGAAGAGCCAATTTTGAGCGTTTTAATCTCTCTCTTTGTCTTTTAGATACTTCGTCGAAAGGATGCCCAAGAAAGGAGCAAAGAGAATGTCGACTGACCAGTTGGTTCGGGCACTCATGAAGGACATGTCCGAAATTAAGAAGCGGTTGGCGGAGCGAGACGGCGAGGAGGGATCGGGGCGTCCACCGGCCGGAGGGAAGCCAAAGAGGCCAAGAAGGGGGCCGGTCGGGGGAGACGTCCCGGTTCCCTGTTCTCCGCTCGAGGCGCCAGCCCCGGTACCGGCCCCGGTACCGGATGAGGGGAATCCGATTCCCGTGATAGTCACCCCGACGTCTGCCGGAGATATGCCTCCCGAGTTGGCGGCACAGTTAGCAGCATGGTTGGGGGACAGTAATGGGGGCGCCATGGCTACCGAAGCGCAAGCTCTCATAAAGCAGTTGCGCGAGAAACGTGATACAGCCAAGGTGCCCGCGCCGGATGCGGCGATAGACAAGCCACGAGGGACGGAAGCAGCGTCCGGTGCAGGTAAGCGGCCATTGCCGATTGCAAGGGATGAGTCAACACCCTCTCGTAGAGAAAGATTGGGGCAACATGTTCCTTTGCCAATAAAGGAAAAGATTTGGGCGGGGGAATACGTTAACATTTTCTCCCTGCTCGTTGATCACTATGAGGTCGAAACTGTTAAAGGTCAAAAGGATCTGATGCATCCGAGTGTTTGGCGCGCAAAAATGGCCGCCTTTAAAGTGAATGAAAATATTGGTAACTGGGGTAATGCTTGGGGAATTTTCACGGCAATTTTGGGGGAACGTAGGCCTGATTTGCTCCCTGAATTTCCAGTATATCAGTCACGAATTATGGGGTACTCGACATCACACCAAGGTAACCAATGGTTCTGTTATGACAACCTTTTCAGGAAAGCGATGGAGCATAACAAAAGTTTAACCTGGGACTGTTACGATTCTTTAACATGGAATAAGATGAAAGAGTCGGGAATGTTGAAAGTGCCATTGGTGGGGAGTGCTGTTAGTGAGTCCTCCCGCCAAAATGGGGGGACGCCCTTTCGGTCGGGTACGGGTACAGACGATTACCCGAGACCCACCGGCAATACAGGGAAGGGGGGGTTCTGTTTCAATTTCAACAGAAGCAAATGTACTAGGCCCCCGGGATCTTGTAAGTTCAAACACGAATGTAGTGGTTGTGGGGCACCCCATCCTGAGTCCTCGTGCAGAGCCAAATCGGGTGAAAATGGGGGTAGAGGAGGCGCTAAACAGGTCTAATTTAGTCCGAGGGGCGCCTTTACCAACCCCGATTGATACCCTGGCGATGATTCCCTGGCTCAGCGAATACCCAGATCGTACTTCTGCTGGGGTGCTACGGAACGGTTTTTCATATGGTTCCCGCATCCCGGTGGGTAGCTTTCAGGGTGTCGGGACGTGCAAAAATCAACTTTCCGTCTTGCAGCATACTACTGTAGTACAGGATAAGATCCGGAAAGATGCAATTAATCCAGAAATGTGTTCGGTGCGGTACGCATCCTTCGATGAGGCCGTAGCCATTTTGAATCGCCTGGGGCCCGGGACGCTGATGGCGAAATCAGATATCGAGTCAGCGTTCCGTTTGCTCCCGGTATACCCGGATGACCAACGTTTGTTGGGATTCATGTCTCAAGGTTTGTATTACATGGACAGGTGTATGCCAATGGGGTTCTCAATATCTTGTGCTTATTTCGAGAAATTCAGTAGTTTTCTGCAATGGGTTTACACGAAGAAAACAGGTTTTCGGAAGGTGATGCATTACCTCGATGACTTTCTGTTCCTTGGGGCCGCTGGGGATGATGAATGTGCCCGGGCCTTGACTGAATTTTGTGTTTTAATGAATCAATTTGGCGTGCCGTTGGCACCAGGTAAAACTGTGGGTCCCACGACTTGCCTCGAGTTCCTCGGGATCGAGTTGGACTCTAGTGAGGGTTGTTTTCGTTTACTTGGTCTGACAATGTGACCGTCGTGGAATGCATTAATAGTCAGGCAGCGCGTTGTAAAATGATTTTGAGGCTGCTTAAAGAAATTGTCTTACTGTGTATGCAACCGAACGTGGTATTCAGAGCAAAACATGTCCCGGGGGTGATGAATCAGGCTGCTGATGCACTATCTCGTTTTCAAATGCAGGCTTTCTCGGGTTTCCTTCCCTCAGCGGACCCCGAGCCAGCACCCTTTCCCGAAGCTCTCTGGTCTCTCGGTGCCCCGAACTTCGTTACCTCGTGGGAGAGAGTCTAGCACCAAGGACGAGGAAGGCATACGAAGGGGCGTTTCGGGCTTATTTGGCCTTTTTGGGGACTGAGAGAGGGGGACTTTGGGGGCATGAGGATTGGGTAGTACATTTTCTGATGTCCTTGCGTAAGGCTGGGAAGTCGGTGGCTACAGCCCAGAGGCATCGTGCTGCCATCTCCTTTGTTGCCAGGGCTCATAATATCCAGGACCCGACAGCGTCTTTTGCTGTACAGAAAGCGCTGCGTGGGTGGCAACGCCTTGAGGGTCGCAGAGTAGATGAGAGGCGCCCGATAGGTCTGGATAGGTTGTCCCAGTTGCTGGCCACGCTCCCCGGCATATGCTCGTCTCAGTACGAGGCCTGTTTGTTCCGAGCCGCTTTTACGCTTGCATTTCACGGGGCTATGAGGATAAGCGAGCTGGTGGCAAGGAGCAAGCGGGATGTGGCGGGGGGTTTGTGCCGGGAACACGTTCAGATCAGGGGTGAGACTATGACGGTATCCTTTGTCAAGTCAAAAACCGATCAAAGTGGGGTGGGAGACTGCATAGTCATTCGCAGGATTCCAGGGTCCTCCATGTGTCCGGTGAGGTGTTTAGAGGATTACCTAGCACAAAGGGTGGCATCATGGGGGGGGACAATGTTGAGACACGCGGACGCCACCCCACTGACAAAGTTTCAGTTTCAGCGGGTGCTCGCGATGTCAATTACCGCAGCAGGCTTGGACCCGGGTGAGTTTGGGACCCATTCCTTTCGGATAGGGGCTGCCACTGAAGCTGCAGCCAGGGGTCTTAATGTGGAACAAGTAAAACGAGTGGGGCGTTGGTCCTCCAATTGTTATAAGAGGTATGTGCGGTTGCACATGTTGTGAAGCTGTAACAATGTACTCACGCTTCTTGTCTTTTGTTTGGTTTTCAGTTACGCAAGCCTTCGAGGCGGGGCGGACTATGCAGTCGACCCAACACCAGGCCAGCGGTCAGACATCACCGGCTGTGAGAAAGGAGGTGTGGGTCGTGGGCCACTCATACGTGAGGCGTGCCGCAGACGTATTCAAAGCAGGTGACATGATTCACGTAGCTGGGGAATACGGGTACAGGATGTCCTTCTACGGAAGGGGCGGTCTCTGTATTGACCAGTTTCAAGCTTACTTTGAGGGTTTGTTAGGGCGGATGAGGTCACCGCCGTCTATAGTCATAGTACATTTAGGGGGCAATGATTTGGTCACCACCGGTAGACGACTTCTCCTGGAGGCAATGCTTTCCACCGTAAGTTGGTTGGCGAGGAGAGTTCCGGGGTGTATAATTGCGTGGTCTCATATGATCCCACGAAAAGTGTGGCGGGGGGCTATTTCGATCCCTGCTTTGAACCATTCTGTTAGGAAACTTAATAACAAAATGAGTAGGTTGTTCCGTTCCAGGACATTGCATTCTATCTCGCACGGTTGTATTACTGATGACAGTATGTATATGGGGGATGGTGTGCATTTGTCTCGGGTGGGAAATGAGTTACTCATAGGAGACTTCTTAGCATGGTTAAAAACGTTGGAGCATGACCTTTAGCTAGGAGTTTTGGTGGGGGGCCCGGATAGCCGGTCAACTATCCGGGCCTGTGGCGGTAAGGTCATGATCGGTGAGCACTAATTAGTAGATCCCTATGAGTGGGCGTCACCCAACACGGATGGGAGCGCTCGGGAGAGGTGGCCATTGGCCCCTCAATGGGGAGGCGGTCCCTTCTAAGGATGGGTCGCCGGAAGTAAAGGAAAGGCGGTCAAGGCCCCTTCCTTTGTAGGAGGGGTTACAGCCCCCTCCTGGGGAATTTCCCGGGGCCAGTGACATCTGCGACGGCAGATGCGGTAAGTTGTGTGGGGTTGGGATAAGGGCCACGATACCTTATAGATACCTCACACGAGTATTCGAACGACCTTTAACTGGCGTCGAGTTTTAGGTGCCCCCGTCAAGTCAAGGGAAATTGGTAGTAGTTGCACTTGAGGTACGCCTCCGTGCTGTCGCCCATCCCAAGTGGGAGGGGTAAGTCCGGTTAGGGATCTTGACACCGGTTATGACCTTGCCGTTGGCCCTTAAACGTTAGGTTGTACAATTTCAATATGTCAAGAAATGTTTTGTAGGTTGCTAGTTCGGCTAGGAGAACCTCTGTATTAGAGAATCTGTTAAGGTTAGCCAAACATCGCAATATGGTAATGAAATTGTACATAACATGAAACGTTTAATGTTTTAATTTTGTTTTAATAAATACGGCCGGGATGGTCACTCCATCCCACTTCCAAAAACTTCTAGAACTGTTTCCGGTTTCACTCCTTTTGGGGATTGTGTTGAGAGGGGGTGGCGGGTATCTCGGCTATATGGAAAGGGGCGACCGAATCGGTCCCCCCGAACTTATGGCCGAGTGCCTCGATCCCCCCGGGAAGCCATTTTGGGCGGGAGGCGCGTCTCAGCTGGTATGCCCGAAGCGGCGTAGCTGGGGCGCGCTCGTTCCCGCCCTAGAGTGGGCTGGCCTAGACACCGACGCAGCCAGCCACGCCCTCAGGGGCAGGCAGGGGCGGGTATACGCCCGCCCTGAAGACGGATAAAAAGGGACGCAAGACCAGAAGACATCCTCTTGTTCTTGTGCTCTGAAGCTGCACCTCCTCGCTGCACGTGAGCTCGGGACAGAACGAAGAGCCAATTTTGACCCACCCACCAGCCCCTGAAGACAGCCAGTTGTGTATAATAAAGTTGATTAATTTTGTTTCGTTTTCGTTTCCAGGTTGTAGTGCCATGTTGATTTTGAATTAATAAAGACTGTTCGTTTTGAGTATGTTTGCCATTAAAGATATGCAGTTAGTGTCGAATTTTGATGTATGCTCTTTCGGTCATAGTGGCCAATGTATTCTTAGGTTAATTTGCACTGTCGTATTTATTTTGGTAGGCGGTAAGGTCATGATCGGTGAGCACTAATTAGTAGATCCCTATGAGTGGGCGTCACCCAACACGGATGGGAGCGCTCGGGAGAGGTGGCCATTGGCCCCTCAATGGGGAGGCGGTCCCTTCTAAGGATGGGTCGCCGGAAGTAAAGGAAAGGCGGTCAAGGCCCCTTCCTTTGTAGGAGGGGTTACAGCCCCCTCCTGGGGAATTTCCCGGGGCCAGTGACATCTGCGACGGCAGATGCGGTAAGTTGTGTGGGGTTGGGATAAGGGCCACGATACCTTATAGATACCTCACACGAGTATTCGAACGACCTTTAACTGGCGTCGAGTTTTAGGTGCCCCCGTCAAGTCAAGGGAAATTGGTAGTAGTTGCACTTGAGGTACGCCTCCGTGCTGTCGCCCATCCCAAGTGGGAGGGGTAAGTCCGGTTAGGGATCTTGACACCGGTTATGACCTTGCCGTTGGCCCTTAAACGTTAGGTTGTACAATTTCAATATGTCAAGAAATGTTTTGTAGGTTGCTAGTTCGGCTAGGAGAACCTCTGTATTAGAGAATCTGTTAAGGTTAGCCAAACATCGCAATATGGTAATGAAATTGTACATAACATGAAACGTTTAATGTTTTAATTTTGTTTTAATAAATACGGCCGGGATGGTCACTCCATCCCACTTCCAAAAACTTCTAGAACTGTTTCCGGTTTCACTCCTTTTGGGGATTGTGTTGAGAGGGGGTGGCGGGTATCTCGGCTATATTACATTCCCTCTACTTAAAATTTTGGTTTTAAAAACACCAGGTAAGAATTTTTAAGGTCAAACGGCAATTTTTTTTGAAAGTTACAACGGAATCATTACAGAATGACCAGCCGTTTCCAGACTTTAAGTAAGCTGTATAATGTCCTGATGTTGTTGATGGACCATCGTGATAGATAATTGCTACAGTTACAAAAGTCCTCCCTGATATTGACAGCTGAGAAGCCACAAAATTTTTTATTAAAGTTGACAATTTTGATCCATCAGGCCTACATCGTTGGATCATTAAAATGACATACTGGCTATATCTACGTATAAATAATGTTGACATCATATCACATTTACATTGGCTACACTCCATGTTGTGATCCGCTGCATTTACTAGCTTATTAAAGGACACTGATTTACTGTCTGGCAAAGTTAAATATATAAATCTTTCTGAGTCTACACTAGTAGTACTTGATACCATACAGTTCTCACAGTCATGCTGCCATTGATAAGAAAGCCCAAACAGGTGATCTACATCTACACCCTCATCTTGCAATACATCAAGCATATACATTAAAAACTCCTGACAATCTTGCTGATTATTTTCAGAGAAGTCTGTTTGACCTGAACATTCATCTAACAGATAACGAACTTCAGACACACTTTCTACTTTTGTTCGATCAGTGCTACATTTCTCTAACACAGAATTCAACAAGCAGCATAAACTTTGTTCCGAATTGAACACAATCTGTTCTTTTAAACTCTCTAGTGAAAAGAGAACATTAACCACTACATTTGCATAGCAGTTGACACCAGAACTGTTTTCAAATTGAAAACCGACAACATCTTCAACAGAATCCACTTTCTTTCTGCTAACAACTTTCGGTTCATTGACTTTTAGTCTTTTTGCAACAACCTCCCTACTATTACTGATATTTCTACGTTTCTGGCCTACCACACGTTTCTCAAACAAAGGATATTGAGGCAAATGTGGCGCATACTCTTTTCTTAACCTATTGTATTCCTTAACACAATCTAGATCCGCACAAATGTTTGTGACATCACAGTCAATCAAGTACAATCCCGATAAAGTTCTAACTCGTGACAATGCCACATATGCCATACCCTCCTTGAACACAGAACTGCCAATATTCACCAATGCACAGTCTACACTTAAACCTTGCGATTTATGGATTGTCACCTCATATGCCAAGCAAACAGGAAACTGTTTACGGCGAACATATAAGTCTTTAACAATCAAAAACCTAGCAGAACAACGACCAATTTGCTGTACTTCCTCAATGCCATCAAATATAATTCTTAAAAATTCGATTCCATCTCTATTTTTGTATTTCTCCAAATCAACAACATTACCCATTGATCCATTTACTAGACCTCTTTCTACATGTAAATTCCTTCTCAAAATGATTCGGCAATTTAAACACACATTCAAAGTCTTTTCAAAACCCGCTGTTTTAGATATAGTCTTCTCTAATGAATCCAATTTTGATTTCAAATTGTCTGACAAAATAATTGTTGATCCCATGTGCTCTAATTTGTCGATAGCTTCAAGTTTCACAATCTCTTGCTTTTCTAAATTCAACATTTTATTGTTGAAGATGGCACATTCTGCAAGAGTTGGCATGAGACATATCCCGGACTTCTTCTCAGTAATTTTCTGAAAAATATTCTCAGGCACAATCTTTTGTTTGGGATATAAATTTGACAGTAATCGTGCATTTAAAGCTTCTCTCCCATGCTCGGTCACTTTTCCAATTCTAATATCTTGTAGAATATTCTTGTAATCTTCATCCTTTGCCTGACGCATATTTTCATGCAGTTCTGCATAATTGAAGTTTAACCATATATTGACGTTGCCAATGCTCCCTAGGCACTTCCTAGTATCTTCATGTGTGAGTATTTTGAACACAGGTTGACCTTTTACTGGTGTCAGCTGCAGAAGATCTCCGAAAACAATGATGTGTTTGCCACCAAATAACACATCATATTCAGTTTTAAGTACTTCTTGCATTCTCAAATGCACAAAGGCAAGCATGACATTGGAAACCATGCTTACTTCGTCAATGATAAGTAGTTTCATTTTCCTCAAGACTCTTGAAACTTCACAGCAAGCATCTCCAGATAACTTGTTGTATTGTAATTTGTTGTCATGCTCCACCGGCAGCATCAGTAGACGATGCAAAGTAATACCTTTAATGAATCACTGACAGATTATCGATTTCCAAAAAATCGACCTACTATAACATCGAGTCTCTAATATCGATAGCACTAATATCGACACCCTATACTTAACATGTAAACTACAAAAATATCGAGCAAACTATATCGATGCACAAAAATATCGTCTACAGAAATATCGTTAGCATTATTTTCGAATACCATAATATCGACACTCAATACTACATATACCACACTACAATAATATCGAATACAAAAATTTCGATAGCACTATTTTCGTCAATATCAAAATATCGATAGCTAAATTATACTCCTTTTTTATATATAACACCAATAAATCTATTCTCTAAGTAATACACACATTTCTAATGACTTCACTAATGTATTTTCAAATAATTAAGTAACATTTAGTGCACAATATTGGTTTTTCGCTAACTGACGCAATTTGTATATAAACTCTTTGTAAACATACTTATTTAATACTTAGTACTCATTTTACATAAACTTTATTTATAACAAGAGTTTTATTTTACATAAATATATCATTTTAATTCCTTAACATAAACTATATAAGAAGATATATCTTAAATGTTTTACTTAAAAAAAATTCAAACTAACCAATAGTAACTCGTCTTTACATATCTGACCAATCAGATGGCAAACTTAATTACACATAGACTATATAAACCAATCACAAACAGCCATACAAGTTGCAGGAAATATTCTTCGTGACCACATACTGCCAATTTTGGGAGCACCATCTATATTCTTCTCTTCAAGAAAATTCGTCCTAAAACTACAAGTAAGTAATCATATAACTCTGTTAATAAATTCTAATTTTTTTGTCTATTAATTATAGACCAAGATTTGTAACCTAATTTGTTATTTCTTTATGTACTTTACCTTTAAACAGACTCTACGAACAAATCAAGTTATACTTCAACTTCAAGATACAGGACACTTTACATTTAAAAAAGGTATCTACATATGTTTAACATTTACTTAGCGTTATTAGCCAATTATTGGCCTAATTTAAAACTCTATACTTTGTTTCTTAGCCTGTAAATCTTAATACATATTGTGCAGGCAGAATTTTTTGAGGAAAAAAAATTACAATGCTGTGCAAAAAATGTTTTCTTCCTGTTCTTAAATATGTTTTGATGTGCTTTTACTCATAATACATGTGTCATCATCGGTTCTTTTTAGCAATTAAGTAACAATGCTTTATAACAAATGTGTATTATTTATATAACATATAAACGCATTAGTAATTTTCATCAACTTTCTCTCTAAACAGAACACAAAGGTACAGAAAACAGATAATTCACATCAAAGAACAAACATTCTGCTACTACTATAATTCTCTTGGTAAGACCATAAATAAAACATAACTAGTCTTTATAAACTCTATGGAATGCACTAGAAATAAAATGCCTCTTGTTATGCATCTGTTAGTATAATCTTCCTGTTCTTAAATATGTTTTTTTGTGCTTTTACTCATAATACATATATCATCCCCGGTTCATTTTAGCAAATAAGTAACAATGCTTTATAACAAATGTGTATTATTTATATTACATATAAACGCATTAGTAATTTTCATCATCTTTCTCTCTAAACAGAACTCAAAGTTACAGAAAACAGATAATTCACATCAAAGAACAAACATTCTGCTACTACTATAATTCTCTTGGTAAGTTCATAAATAAAACATAACTAGTCTTTATAAACTCTATAAAATGTACTAGAAATAAAAATGACTCTTTTTATGCATCTGTTAGTATAATCTTGGAAATTTCTCTTTTTACATTCAATTAACAAAACTATTTTTAGAGACATTATAACGTAAGAAATAAGTTACCAAGCCAAAAATGGTAACTTTTCCTATAACATACTTAATTATTTCTCAACAGACCGTGGCAATACAAGAACAACATCTAACTGAACAAGCATCTACTTTCGATAAATAGAACATTACTGTTGGTAAGTAAATTACTAGAAGAATACTAGCTTTATTTAAAATCTTTTATACATTTCATATTGTATTAATATTTGTATATTAACTTTTCTAGATACCAGAAGTAAAGAATGACTGATGATGCAAGATTTATTACATCTCAGAAAGGGAAATTTTTGTTATGCTATATGGGCTACATTTATACTCAAGAGAAACAAAAAGACCTTAAAGTGAATTGGAAGTGTACAAAATATTACTCCAATAAATGCTATGGCCGTGCTACAACAAGGGAAACTAGTGTTATAAATACCACTGAACATAATCACCCACCAAACATCTCCGAAATAGAAGTGAGATCCACTCTTGAAAATATCAAGGAATTAAGTACCAGATCAGAATTACCTACCAACGTAATTCTGAAAGAATTACTACCTAAAGTTCCCAAAGAAGCAAGAGGTCAGCTACCATCTATTGCTACCATTAAAAGAACAATAGCAAGAACCAAAAAAGCAAGTAGACCCAATATACCAACTCCAAAAACTTTTGAAGAAGTCATAATTCCGCCAGAGCTTGTAATTACTCATAATGAGGAGCCATTTATATTTTATGATAATCATAGCAAGGACAAAAGAATAATCATGTTTGCAACTAATAACAATATAAAAAAATTAACTGAAAGTACTACTTGGATGATGGATGGTACTTTTTCTATATGCCCAAAACCTTTCTACCAGTTATACACAATTCATGGGCAATATCATAATACCTGTATCCCCTTCATATATTGTTTATTACCAAACAAACAAGCCACTACTTACTCTGAAATCTTACAAAAAATAAAGGAACAAAGTTCTGACTACTTCCCAATGAAAATCATCATAGACTTCGAGCAAGCTATGATTAATTCTATTTTGAAAACGTACCCACACACATCCATTCAAGGATGTTATTTTCATTTCAATCAATGTCTCTGGAGACATTTACAAAAATCTGCCCTTAGTGTTGAGTATGCAACAAATATAAATTTTGCATACCAGATCAAACATCTCATTGCTCTGGCATATGTACCAGTAACTGATGTGGCCGAACATTACAATTTGTTAATTGAAAGTCCTTTCTACACCCAAAATGAGCAAAGACTCGCCCCACTTTTAGATTACTTTGAGGACAACTGGGTAGGAAGACTACATAGGTCAGGCCACAGACGCCAGCCAAAATTTGCAATTCCCTGGTGGAATGTCTATCTACCAACACTCAACCAAGAAGCAAAAACGAACAATGCTGTTGAAGGTTGGCACAATGCCTTCCTCTCTTCTACTGGACGTACAACACCCACATTACACAAGCTAGTCTCAGCTATACAAAAAGAGCAAAGCTTTCAGGAACTACGTATGCAGCAATCAGTCATACAACTGAAACCAAAACTCTCTAGACAAACTGCTCAAATGTATTTATATCTACAACAGCAAGTCCAACTATATCCGACAACAAGAGGACTGGAATATTTAAAAATTATAGCCAAAACATTGAACTAATTGCTATAACTAAATTAATTGATAGAGATCAAAAAATATCCTTAATTTAAAAAAACACATATTTTAATATAATAAAAAATATTTATTTAGTCTAATTTATATTTTAACACTATTCTAAAAAGACTAAATAAATATATTATTATATCACAATATTTGTTTTTAAAAACTGCTTCCATCCAAATAAAAGAACATAAATTTAAAACTTACCTTTACATAGAACATCATAAAGATAATCCTATATCCGACAATACAATGTGTAAATATCAAACACTTAATCCAACGATTCATTAATTATGTTTTGTTTAACTCTGCAAAAACTATCCATCATCCAAATTAAACGACTATTTAAATGCCATTTACAATAACGACTGTTATCTTAAAGTGTGATAAAAATATCACAGAACTCAAAATATAAAGGCAGAATGTAAATCATCTCCGTTCTAACAACTGAAACACACTTCCTTTCCCTTAAAAAAAAATTATCGGAAACGGAAATAGCTGTTTCAAAATACGAGAAAAAAAAACAGCTAAACAATCCCACCGACATAACACTAACAAATATCCCAGAATATTTAAACATAATATTCCTATTTATTTATAATTTCATTAAATTATACCACATACTCATTAACTCCAACTATTTTAAATGGCTCAAAAAGTCGTGACCGAAAATACGTATTGATTCCACTCCATTATATGTAAATAGTCATACTTTAATTCTCAACCCCAAAATACCAAAATATAACCTTTTATTATAATTTACAATACTTTAACAATATAAAAGTAGATTCGTACCTACTCAAAGGTGAACCTGCTTCCAACTGCGACTTTCCATTTACCAAAATAACGCAAAAAGACAAAGAGTGGTTACAAAAGAAACGATCCAAATAATATGTAACTGTGAAAAGAACTACTATAAATGTCGATTATTGTTATATATATGGCTCGAAATTATGTGTAATGTTAAAAAAATTGTATAGTATATTGTGAATAGAAAATGTTTTTGCCTGTATATTAATTATATATTACATACTTTTAATATTTATTACATTAAGTATAAAAAAATAAAAATATTTAATGTAATATTTATTAAAATTATTATATAACTAAATGTGTAATATTGTTTTTGTTTATCAGATTTAGATGTTTACAATATGACTAATATGTGAAAATTGTTATTATTAAAACGTATTTATTAA
The DNA here is from genome assembly GCF_964263255.1 of Lissotriton vulgaris. Taxonomy (NCBI): domain Eukaryota; kingdom Metazoa; phylum Chordata; class Amphibia; order Caudata; family Salamandridae; genus Lissotriton; species Lissotriton vulgaris. The sequence continues at coordinate 69,218 of NW_028251551.1, read as the reverse complement.
TAATAATAATCATACATAAGAATATTGTAATGTTAAAAGAATCATTGATGATGATGTCCATGTTCTAATTAGGATATTTATATTATATTATAATTTTAAAAGTGTTCATATGTTAATATCATCATCAGTATATCACTATATATATTAAAAATTAGTGACTTATGTTTTTCATTACACATGTTGATGTTTTATTAAGAAACAATAATAGTATTATGTATGTATAATATCATACATTACATTATGTGAACTAACCATTTTTTCTCTACAAATTTAAAGTACTTGTCAAGAAAATTACTATAAAATGTGATTATTAAAAAGACATTGTCCTCCATTTTTTTTTATATGTATACCAAAGATAGCTTAATAAAATGTATATATGTTCGTATATTTCAAGTGTTGAATAAAAAAATTTACTGGAAAGAAAACTGATGTCATTATTTTGTATTACCTATGACAAAATCATTTTTATGAATTTTTGCAAAAGTATTATAACTGTAATGTTATATCTATTTCTATATACCACATGTAAATAAAGAACATACTATACACTGAAGTTATAAAAATTATTATTCATACACCCATATACATATAATATCAATTTTTGAAAAACACATAATTAAATGTTTAAATATTCCGACTCCAATAACCAATTACTTTCGGTAATTGCTTCTCAAAAACAGTAATTAATTTACAATTAGAAATGCAATCACCATTTAATTAGAGTAAGTGCAGAACACAGAACATATAAAATTTACTCTTCCAACACCAATTAACAATTAATTTAAGTAACTGCAGGACATTAAATATGAATTAATTACTATAAAAAAAGAAATGTAAAAAATGAATAATTTATTGCATTAAAATTAATTTAATATAATAATTTTAATTTAAAAATAATCGTAATTTATGTTTTCCCTGTACCCCTATAATAAAAAACTGACCCTAAAACCTAAAAATACCCCTTCACCCACAAACTAAAAACTGACCCTGAAACCTCACAAAACCCCTTTACCCACAAACTAAAAACTGACCCTGAAACCTAAAAATACCCCTTTACCCACAAACTGAAAACTGACTCTGAAACCTCACAAAACCCCTTTACCCACAAACTAAAAACTGACGCTAAAACCTTACAAAACACCTTTACCCACAAACTAAAAACTGACCCTGAAACCTAAAAATACCCCTTTACCCACAAACTAAAAACTGACCCTGAAACCTGACAAAACCCCTTCACCAACAAACTAAAAACTGACCCTGAAACCTAAAAATACCCCTTTACCCACAAACTAAAAACTGACCCTGAAACCAGACAAAACCCCTTCACCAACAAACTAAAAACTGACCCAGAAACCAAAAAATACCCCTTTAACCACAAACTGAAAACTGACTCTGAAGCCTCACAAAACTCCATTACCCACAAACTAAAAACTGACCCAGAAACCTAAAAATACCCCTTTACCCACAAACTGAAAACTGACTCTGAAACCTCACAAAACTCCTTTACCCACAAACTAAAAACTGACGCTGAAACCTTACAAAACACCTTTACCCACAAACTAAAAACTGACCCTGAAACCTAAAAATACCCCTTTACCCACAAACAAAAAACTGACCCTGAAACTTGACAAAACCCCTTCACCAACAAACTAAAAACTGACCCTGAAACCTAAAAATACCCCTTTACCCACAAACTGAAAACTGACTCTGAAACCTCACAAAACTCCTTTACCCACAAACTAAAAACTGACCCAGAAACCTAAAAATACCCCTTTACCCACAAACTGAAAACTGACTCTGAAACCTCACAAAACTCCTTTACCAACAAACAAAAAACTGACCCTGAAACGTTACAAAACACCTTTACCCACAAACTAAAAACTGACCCTGACACCTAAAAATACCCCTTTACCCACAAACAAAAAACTGACCCTGAAACCTCACAAAACCCCTTTACCCACAAACTAAAAACTGACCCTGAAACCTTACAAAACACCTTTACCCACAAACTAAAAACTGACCCTGAAACCTGACAAAACACCTTAACCAACAAACTAAAAACTGACCCTGAAACCTAAAAATACCCCTTTACCAACAAACTAAAAACTGACCCTGAAACCTGACATAACCCCTTCAACAACAAACTAAAAACTGACCCAGAAACCTAAAAATACCCCTTTACCCACAAACTGAAAACTGACTCTGAAACCTCACAAAACCCCTTTACCCACAAACTAAAAACTGACCCTGAAACCTAACAAAACACCTTTACCCACAAACTAAAAACTGAGCCTGAAACCTAAAAATACCCCTTTACACACAAACAAAAAACTGACCCTGAACAGTTAAAATACCCCTTCGCACATACACAAAAACCAGACCCTAAACGCACAATATTTACCTTTGATAAAACTAGCCACCCTGACCTACTATAAACTCTACATCCCACTCCTAAAAATATGATACATTTATTTATTTAATATCTACTACATTATATATTTTTGATTCTTTTTACTACATACACAAAATACCTCAAATTAGAACAACAACCTAATAGTGTTCATAATTTCGTATTTGAATAATATTTATATAAACTTTCGTTTCGAAACTAAAATGAAATACAACGCGAAATTTTTACTTCTATGATTACAGTATACTTTGTTTATACACTACCCACCCTTATCCCCTTGAAAATATACATCCCACTCATAACATAATTAGTCAAATATTTTCAGAAAATATATGAAAATAGTATAATTACAAATATATTTTAGTACATAAACAACAGCAAACTTAACAAATAAATACTATATTCGAATAAAATCGATATCATTTCGCAAATATCGAAATATTAATTTAAATTTTTGAAAATTCGCAAATTTTTTTGAAATTGCGAAAATGAAATTTATATAATTACCCTCTATATTTTTAAAACACTACCCACCCTTATCCCCTATAAACTCTACATCCCGCTCCTAAATTTATAGTAAAAATAATACAAATATGTAATGTAATATTTTATTATTTAAAAAGTTTTTATTTACATACACAAAAATTAATCATAATGTTTAATTAACTCCCTAAATTTCGAACACATTTCGACTACTCCAAAACAATTTTTATAAATATCGGAATTTAGAAATCTAAAGGAAATGCGAAATTTAATATTTTACAATTTCACTATACTTTTTTAAAACACTACCCACCCTTATCCCCTATAAACTCTACATCCCGTTCCTAACATTAATATACAATTATTTAGTAAAAAAATAAATATTTAGATATATGTACACAATTTATTAATATATATCCAAAATCAAAGAACAAATAATTTAACAATACTCAATAATTTTATATAAAATTTCGCATTTATAAATATTTTGATTAAAATTTCGCGAAATTATATATTTACTTCAAATGCGAAATTTATTATTCCATATTTACACTATACTTTTTTAATACACTACCCACCCTTATCCCCTATAAACTCTACATCCCGCTCCTAGACTTCTTACTAAAAATAATAAAATTATATATAAAAATGATCTTATATATAAACTACATATAAATAAATCATTACTTAACATACTTTAAAACATCACTTTAACATATCGATATTTTTGACAATCGATATTTTCACCATCGATATTATTGATTTCGACATTTATGTCTTCGATATTTTTAACACACACATAAATCGATATTTTCTACGACGATATTTTTGGTTTCGACATTTCGTACCATCGATATTTTGGACTCGATATTATGGTACATCGACATTAACAACTCGATATTTTGACTGTCTACCACCTTTAATGTTATGTGCTGCCAGTCCAGTAGGAGCGGTGACAACACAAGACAGCGATGACTTAGTCCTTTCCTGCAAATAACAAGAAATTGCTTTAATGAGGAAACTCTTTCCAGTTCCCGCTTCTCCACTCACGTACAGTCGGACAGGCTTCAACGACGTACATGAGCACTCTTTCTTCTCATGACTTAATCCGTGCTCAATTTCCTTGGTAACTTCATCATATATTTTCCTCTGCTCAACGTTGAGTTGTTTTTCCAAGTCTTCTAAGTTAACTGAATCCTCCTGAGCATGTGCCATGGCTCTTTCCACTTCATTCATAGCAGTGGCAGCTTCATTTTTGATAATAGGTCCTCCAAGTGGATCTTGACTCAATGAAACAGAACTCTGACTGTCCTGAGAACTGTCTCTGGCAATCTCGGCTGCAATCGTTGCTTCCTGCTCAATTTCCAAAGTTAGCATTTCTTGATATTTAGGAAAAGCAGGACATTCTATGGACTCCTTGGCTGCATTAAAAGAGTCTTCGTAACAGAGGAAATCTCCAAGCAGTTCCTCTTCTGCACGCCAAGGCTTGAAAAGTTGCAAAAGTGCTAAATAGAAAAACTCCTTTCTTTCTGGAGATTCACCACTCAATTTTCGATGGTTTACTAATTGGCATTTTCTTTGCTTGACCAGGCATCCCTCACTTCCAATTACAGCATACACTCCTTTCTCAATATCTTCTTTGATGTTCCTCTTGAATATATAATTTTGGAGAACCTCATATAGACAAACATTCTCAAGGTGACTGCTTCGATTTGGATAATATGTATCCAACATGTTGGTCTTCAAAATGTCGGTACTGTTTGGCTCCTTTTCCGCCAAATACTCAATTTCCCGGACAGGTTTTAGAACTCGATTTCGCGTTGCAGCAAGACCAAGACTCGCCCAAACGATACTCCTAGATTTGGCATAGAGACTTGCTGAAGACAATCGATCTGAACATTCGTAAGCTCCGATTTCTCGATGCGACAACATCTTCAGACTGAAACTATACAACTTCTTGCTGAGGCTCTTTTCATGAGATGTGCCCTCCCACATATCCTTCAGTTCTGTCTTTTCTTTTTTGGTGATGTAAGATGTCACATACCGAGCCACAGCCATGCAGTTGTCACCCACAAACTGTATATCCATGTTAGCATTCCACATGGACAAAATCACTGGGTTGTAGTCATTGATGTACTTGGACTCTTCGTTCCTTTTCAAATTGTATGTATTTTTGGGTGATTTCCTCGTCACATTATGTCGTAGTGAAGACATCAAACTGTTCACTTTTCCTTTAGAAATCACCGGCCGTGGAAAGTTGAAACGACATTTGGTGTAGAACTTGTCCTTGTTTCTGAATTTACGACGACAGTACTTTCCACAACGATGGCTTTGGAAACGTAGAACTTGTTCTCTTAGGCTTTTCTTCTCCGTTGCATTTGGAACAGCACACGTAGAATACTGTTCTATGAAATTCATCACTAAGTCATCGGGATCTGTTCCAAATTTAGGAGCATCCTTGATCCACAACAACATATGTATATGAGGAGCACCTCTTGCTTGGTACTCCTTTCTCCAAAAGAAATCCAACACCTCTCCAAGAGGTGGATTCTTCTTATTTGTGATGAAAGACATCATAGCTTCAAATTTATGATTGAAGTACCTGCATACATTCACAGGATCCAAAGAACACAGTTCTCCAGGTGTCTTGAATTCAATGTTTTCAATATTTCCATTTGCTTCTCGTAGAAATTCAAGTAAGTCTTCCCAGCCATACTCGGCACAGCTCAGAGTGAGGAACCATGTCGGAGTTCCTAAGTTCCTCAGCATACATTTTAAATCACCATGACGACGATACCAATACTCATTAGTACCACGCTGACACGCCATGAGATTAATTAAGTGAGAATCCAAAATACTATCTTGGACATTAACTTTATGCATAAAGTCTCTTGCCGAGATATTTCGCATCTGTATACCACTTTTCAAGATGTGGTTCACTGCATATGACAATCCAGACAGATCGCTTTCAAACAGGAGATGAAACAAATAGGGAATGCATTGACGAAACCTAGGATCTTCTCCATACAATCGTAAAGTCCGGTATTCAGACGCAGGAATTTGATGAGATCGCTCATCATATCTTCCTCCTCGACCTGTGGGAAATAGCTGTGGGAAACACCGAGCTTCCAAACTTTCCTCCCAAACACTAATGGGACTCCCTTTGGCTTGTTTCATTTGAAACAACTCAATAGCATTCCCCATGACTTCCTTGGAATGCAATGGATGAACACTATAATGTTCATATATTTCTTCACTTTTAGAGGCCTCTACTTTCTCAATTTGCCCAGCACACAAATCGCTATCCTCTTCATCACTTACTTCCTCTTCTGCAACATACACATTCTTATAATACTTATTATTTTTCTTCAAATACACTGTTGCCTTTTTGACTTTCCTAACATCCACTAAATCTTGCCATATTTTCTTATTCTTTGTCGCAACCCCATTAACCAAGATAACCAGAGGTTCCTCTTCCACTTCTTCTACTCCAATTGTGTTAATGTTTTTATTCAAATCTAAAGGCAAATAAACAACTCTTCCCTTTAATCCTTTCTGTAAATCTGCTGGAGGCAACTTCCCTGTCTTTGGCTCCATTCTTACAATAGCCTGAAAGGGATGAATACTTTGAATCAAAATAGATTCATAAGTATTTAAATCCTTCAATTCAGAAGGAATCTCAACCAATTCAAGATTATTATGAACTGCCCTAGCAGGCATCTGATTTTGGTTTAATTTATTACAACAATAAGTACACACACGTTGATCCGATCCCAAATCAAAATAATTTTCTACCATCAAGTATGTGGCAAAATCCTTCCATTCACTATTATTTTCCCTTTCACTTTTTGCATATAAATCCACTACCTTAGTCTGATTCTTATAATAAGTACGTCGACAACAAACACAAGTGAAATTAGGCCTGTCACTTGATTTCATCTGAAACGTGGCAATTTCCTTCTGAAAATTATCTGTACTGTAAACCTGTACATTATCTTCCACATTACTCTCTACTTCAGGGTCAATTTGAACATTCTCATCTTTACTACTAAAGTAACAAAACTCAATTTCTTCACAAATATTCTTCACATCTATTTCAGAACCATGCAAAAGAGCAGCACATAATTGTTTAAGCATAATTGCTGGACTCTTTGCATAATACAACATTCTCACTAATTTTCTCACTTTATTATGATGCACTGCTAGCATCCTGAAATGATGAAAAACACTCTGGCATACTCTCCTGGAAAGACAAGCCAGTGAATGACCATGCAAACCTGTTATTTGTCTCACTCTGCAAGGATCTAAATCTTGCAACAACTTCATTTTCTGCTTCAAACTTTTCTTATTAAATGTCCGTATAAAATCACAAAGCAAATTGATGGAAACCTGTCGCACACTGCAAATAGAACTACACTTCCAAATGTACACAGGAGCCTTAGGACGTCTTCCTAAAACCTCATCACTTAGCGCCTCTTCTGTCTCTGTTGTCACAAGTTTTTCTTTTTCAACTGGACAACCATCCTTCACTTCATAAGCTCGACCACTGATGTCAACTGCATGCACCAAATCATTATCCTGAAAATAACTCTCCTCATTAAAAAATGCCTCAGAACTTGAACTATGCATCCATTCTCCGGAAAAAACTTCACAAAAGTTAGTACGATTTACTACTCTCTTCCATCTACTGTTTGTTTTGAAATCAGAAATTACCTTGCTTAGTTTCCTAATTCTATTGATTACCAAAATAAACAACTTTCGCTTAATTTCAAAAGCATGATCAATAATTTTCTCGACATTTTTCTTCTTCTTATAAAATGCCGCTTTCTGTTTGCATTTCTTAATATTTCTTAATAAATTAACTATTATCCGATTACGGAACATTCGTTGTCGAATGTCCCTAAACTGTTGTTTCCTTCTACTATCATGCACAGAGTTATCTCTTCCTCTACCAGTAACATTTTTCATGGGTCTTTTCTTTCCATTTAAATTACTCTTCTTTTTCTGAACTGAAACATTTGGGCGAGAAAAACTTTTTTTACTACAAATATTTTTTAAGAAAGACTTTGTGCTCTTACCCGGAGCTTTCTTGGTGTTTTGATAAGTATTTAGGGAAGAGGACTGCTGCAATAAAACATCACCGTGCTGTCTTTGACGTTTTCGAGCCTTTATAATTCTATTTTTGGTAGGCATTTTCCAAACTATGAAAGAATCTGCAGTTGAATCTGTTGAAAAATATAATAAAAAATGTTAATAACCACTATTACCAAACAGTAAATGAATAACAGTCATCAAAAACTTAATGCCCTTCTTATTATTTAACATAGCAAATCAAGGCATATGACTGTGTATGATGTTATTTTTCTTTTTTAAATGGAAAGCGTTCTTCATGGTGCAAGTTTCTTGTAAATACGCTCCCACCTGCGAAAAGGAACTTAGCAATGCAAAGCTGCTTGGGTCCCCGGTGTCTGTCAACATTCTAAACAGTCCGGAGCGGCCGCCATCTTATCTCTCGGTAGGATCGAGAGAAAAGAAGAGGTGAAAAACGAAGGGGAAATTTAATGAAAGGGGGCAAAGTATACCCCGGTTGACCCCCTAGGAATGTTGTTGGGATTTTTAAAGGGTCCCCTGGGGAAAATAAAAAAAATATATTTTTCACGATAGAACCGCTTCCCAAACACCGAACTGGGCCGCAAACTGCACGAGAATACGCCATTTTGTGCTTCGTTTTAATTAAATTACTAGGAATAAGGAGGTGCGGGAGACGTATCCTAATCCCTTATATTTTCTTCAAATCTAGCATGTGATTCGATTGGAAATCCATAGAGCATATTATCAAGCCCATTATCGCCGCTTTATCGGTCGTTTTCGGCCGATAAAGCGGCGATAATTGAAGCGCACAGGCTTGATAAAATACCACATTGTTATAAATGAATCCTTATTGAGACACAATGTCTGCGCCAACTTGCCTTTTTTACAATGCCACAATTTTGTCGTGCACGGCAGCCATTTTACATGCCAGGCTGGTCTCAGCCTATCACCTAGCCCTGCGAATGTAGGGAAATATTATCAAACCTGTACACTAAAATTATCGTCGCATTATTGGCCGAAAACGGCTGATAAAGCGGCGATAATGGGCTCCAGAATATGCTCTGTGGAAATCCAATCAAAGCCCATGGCTAAAAACTACTCAACACCATTGTTTGGACATTATTAACATGGCTATGTAACTCCCATAATCAAAATTTAAATTTGCCAAGCACACTTGTGTTACTGCATGCCAGAATGCTACACCGAATATGCAATTACAATTTCGCAAAGTAACAAAATCTATTTCTATATCACTACAGACAAAGCCACAATTTAAAAACACAGCATTCTTCATCATTTTCTCCTTAGCGATAAAAAGCGGTAGCAATGCATGAATATCACGCTGAAAAGTCAGCGATATTCATGCATTATCCTGCAAATGCTCTTAGCCATGTTATCCACCTCCCATTGGATAACATGGCTAAGAACTGCTCGCAAATGCGAAAAAAACCGGTCGCAATGCATGAATAACGCTGAAAAGTCAACGATATTCATGCATTATTCAGCAAATGCTCTTAGCCATGTTATCCACCACCCATTGAATAACATGACTAAATACTGCTCAGAGCCCCATGAGGAACGCTTTCCATTTAAAAGAGAAAACATATCATCATAGAAAATAATCGTTTTTAAACACAGCATATAAATCAATTGTATACCTGCATTCAAGAGGAAATGACTGAAAATATCCTTGAGACACACGAAAGCGTTTTCTGGAATACCCTAGCACCATTTTTCCGACATTATTAACATGGCTATGTAACTCCCATAATCAAAATCTAAATTTGCCAAGCGCAGGTGAGAATGTATTTACAAGACACTTGCCCCATGAGGAATGCTTTCCATTTAAAAATGAAAAAATAACATCAAAGACACTCAAATGCCTTATAAATATGACCCAAAACAACCTATGAAACTCTAACAGTATATATCCAAAATTTAATTGTTTTCAAAATGGTTTTTAAAAACAACATATCTGTTTCAGCTTACATAAAAGACCATGGAATGCGCTTCATATACAACAATACCTTGAGTTACTACATGCCAGAATCCTACACCGAATATGCAAATACAATTTCTCAAAGTAACAAAATCTATTTCTATATCACTATAGACAAAGCCACAGTTTTAAAAACACAGCTTTCTTCATCATTTTCTCCTTAAATCATTCTATTCTATATCTAAAATAAATAAATCTTTTCTCACCTTAGCAAATACTTTTTGAGTTTTGAAAACAGTCTCAGAAATACACCAAATTGTCTTCAGCAGAAGAAAAAGGATGCACTCCAGAGGCTGCAGCTATTGAAAGCACAGAAATACAGATATTCATTTCACATATCTCTCATATTAGCCAATCGTAACTCTTCCCTCACTTTTTTCAAATCAAAACCCTTCCCCCCCTCTGCCCTCTCTGCCTTTTTTCCATAGCAACCACCTCCTGGAAGACCTCTCATGTTTGCAAGTTCACACAACAATGTTTCAATTGAACTCTGAACTCTCAGTGCACCTGCGTATCCAGTGCAATCTTTCATTAAAAGTTTCTTCCTTGACCATTAAAATTACATCTTTCAAGAACACATCCATGCACCCTAACTTTCTGTTTTCAGAAATGGAAATGCGCCAATCACTGCTAATGAATCATTACCATTGGAAATCCACAGTTTTTTTTCTTTACAAACTCCTACTGTTTCAACTGCCCTTTCATTACCACACTTCATCTGACTGCAGCACAACCTTCTCCCACCATGTTTAACGTCTGGATTGTTGGACATAGTTACATCCACTGGGCTCAAAGGTATGCTGACAACAGAAACTTACACAACCTCAATTTACAAGATGTGGAAATTAAATGGTTGGGCCAAAGAGGATTAAAATGTCACCAATTGATACCATTGGTGAAAACCTTTATGCATTTGCCAAAACCTGACCTGTTAATAGTGCATTGTGGAGGTAATGATTTGGGCACTTTAACAGGAGTAGGTCTGGAAATGCTTTTAAAGGACACCTTTGAGCAATTAATGGCACTTTTTCCTCAAACTGCCTTGGTATATTCCAATATATGCCAAAGACAGAAATGGAGGTGGTCCAACCAATTTGGTCCACAAATTGAGAAAGCGAGGAAGCATGTAAACAAATCTGTTTCAGCTTTCATGAGAGACCATGGAATGGGCTCTCTGTACAACAATAACTTGCGTTACTACATGCAAGATATCTACAGAGGAGATGGAGTTCACTTCTCAGATGAGGGCAACAGAATTTTCATTCTGAATTTAAGACTATGCATTGGTACCTACTTATAAGTACCTAAATGGAACATAAACCCAAAAGCTCTTCTCAGAGCTACCCTTCATCTGATCACGCACAATTAATACTTTTCTCTAACTTATTTCTGTAATTTTCAACAAACTACGCTCAAAGAGCGCTACCCGGTACGCGAACTGGAAGCTAACCGCCCAAAATTATTTAAAAAATGTTTTTTCTCCGCACATATGGTCCTCCTCAGCCACCCTCAGAAAACCTGGGGGGTCAAAATACTTGTACCGTGCCCCCTTCTACCCTTTCTGAACATTATTTAACCTCCATTTTATATGTTAATTCGACCGAAACACAAAATGGTGGACTCCCGTTACGCTTCTAGTTCGCGGACTAAACTGCTTCCCGGGAAGCGGCCCAAAGAAAAGGTGGGAAAGTAATTCAAAGAAAAAGGACTGGAGACACTCTCACCAAATATACATTAACTCATTCTACATAACAATCCCTTTCATTTTCACAAATTTGATTGAAATTCCATTTAGCCATTAAGCCTGTAGACCTCTCTAAATACCTTGAAGTAAATTACTTCACAAAACACATCTGAAGTGTTGGAATTGACAACCAATAAAAATCTTACTTTCATTTCCTACTTTTATTACCTGATATTTGATTGGTTATATACCTGAATATATATAAAGGAAGAGAAGAAAACACAGCCATTTTGACTGCTACTTCTTGTTGTACATCACATTTCAATACTTACCTAAGACTTCAACTTGTTTCTGAAGGTAAGTTGTTATTTTTAAAAATAAAGTATATTGTACACTATAACTTGATATGGTAGACTTTTTCTGATACATATACACTATCCCTCTGTAGTAGTTATGGATTTAGATAGACTTCTCTGTTATAGTTAGGAATGGAGTTAGGCTTCTCTTCGTTAAATTACATACACTTTTTTATAGTTATATTTCCACTCTGATACTATACACTGTCAAAAGAAAAATTCACTGATAAAAACTACCTATCTAAAATTAATCCCAACAGTGCCCAATCTCTACTAATATATATTTTTTTATTCAAAATTTCAGGCAAAATGGAAGGCGAACAACAAGTTTCATTTTCAATTGAACTGAAGGAGAGCAGCCAAGACAAAATTGATGACTTTATGGATGACAGTAGAGACCGCGAACTTCTACAATGTGTTGAAGCAGTGGACAACCTGCTTCAAAATGAAAAACAATTACACCCTATAATAAATTATGACATTTCTGACAATGAAATGTTAGAAAATGTAATAAAGTATGAAACACAATCATAATAAAAAAAAAAATAAAGAAAGAAAACAAAAAAAAACCAACAAAAACAACAAATAATTAACATACAGTATTAAAAAAATCTATCATTCTTTTATCCTTATAGTACGCTGCCCAGAGCGCTACCCGGTTCGCGTACTAGGAGCTCACCACGCATAAATAATTTTTTTTTTTTTTTTTCCCCCCCTGCAGAAACCTTTAACAACCTCCACATAAAACCTAGGGGGTCAGGGAGGATCTACTAGGCCCCCTTATCGAAATTTCCCCCTTTGTTTTGGCCTCCTCTTATCTCTCGATCCTACCGAGAGACAACATGGCGGCCGCACCGGACTGTTTAGAATGTTGACAGACACCGGAGAGCCAATCAGCTTCGCTTCGCATAGTTCCGATAAGCGAGAAGTACGCGAACCGGATCGCTGCCCGGAGCGCTGTTACAGATATATATCTTGATTTAAACGTTAATTTCTCAAAATCCACTGAAGCACATATATTGAGACCTAGCAAAGGCACATCGGGCTAACAGTCCCTACAATTTTGCCAAGTTTCGTGCAAATCCATTCAGCCGTTCGAGCTAAAAGTGAGGCCAACCGCCCTATGGAAAACTCAATGTTAAAAACGCGTTTTGGGACCCCCCTTTTTTCTCGGCCCCCCCTTGACGAACCCCCCCCCAAATTTCCAGGAGCTGCTCAGAAACAAAATGTGCCATTTTCCTGAAAATTTCAGCCGATTCCGTCCACAAACGCCAAAGTTATTAGACATAGAATTTTCAGAAATCCCATAGGGAAAAAATCCTAACTATATATACCTACTGGCGACCGCCAGTAGGTAATATATATATATACATATATATATTCAATGAAAAAACCATAGGTTATAGAGAATATATAGTTAGGAATTAGCATTTACAAAACCTTAAAAATTCACTGAAAAAACCATAGGTTATAAACCATATATAGTTAGGGATTAGCATTTACAAAACCTTATTTTACTCGCATAAAACCATTGAAATTCCATATATAGTTAGTTGCACTAACTATATATCGCGCACCCGCAATCCACTGCCGATGATGTCACACATTACATCATTCATGACATGGTCAGTGACATCACTGATGACATCACTGATGACATCTCAAATGACATCACTGATGACATCACTGATGACATCACTGATGACATCTCATTTGACATTACTGATCACATCACTGATGACATTATTCATATGATAATTTGATGAACCTCTTCAGACTCTAATATAACCTTAGATACAATCAGTGTAAACAGACAGTCATAGACTGTCACTCATCCGTGGAGTTACTCACACACCTAGTCAGTCATGCAAAGAATCATTCACACCTCCATTTCCTCAACTATACAGTTATACAAACTTTACTTATTCAAACATATACTAACACATATTTACTGTCTTATACAATCCCTGATACAAGTTCACAATGATCCATACAGCCACTCACACATTCACTGGCTCTTATGCACAGTTATTTATATATGTCAACTCTCACATGTACTGTGTTTTACATATGTACTTACTTTGACATGTAGCACTGAGATATCCATTCACTCACCAATACACTCATGCACACAGTCAACCGCCCATACAGCTGTTTCCACATGCACTTTTGAAACCATACATCTAGTGAATCAACTGCTCACACATATATGCACAGAGTCATACACCTCCCAGCCACCCACACACACACTCAGTCTCCCATACAAATACTTGGGCAACCAATCAATAACCCATATAGTTACTCATATAGCTACTTATCAACACATGCAACAGTTTACAGAACAACAGACATAATGATGCACAAATTAAGACAGTTTAGTCACTAACCCATGCACTCAGTGAGACACATTTAATCACTCACTCATACAGTCAGTCATGCACCTACTAAATCCTTCATCCAGACACTTATACATCCACTCATTCTTCAATATGTAAGACATATTTTAACTTTACAGAAACATACAGTCACTGGATGTTGTCATCAGTGATGTCATCAGTGATGTCATTTGAGATGTCATCAGTGATGTCATCAGTGATGTCACTGACCATGTCATGAATGATGTAATGTGTGACATCATCGGCAGTGGATTGCGGGTGCGCGATATATAGTTAGTGCAACTAACTATATATGGAATTTCAATGGTTTTATGCGAGTAAAATAAGGTTTTGTAAATGCTAATCCCTAACTATATATGGTTTATAACCTATGGTTTTTTCAGTGAATTTTTAAGGTTTTGTAAATGCTAATTCCTAACTATATATTCTCTATAACCTATGGTTTTTTAATTGAATTTCAATGGTTTTTTGAAAGCTAATATCTGTAGCTGTAAAATGTATTCTTCTTTAAATCTTAAAATATATTTTACATGTTTTTAATACATTTTTTTAAAAAATATTTTTTTGTTCCGCTCCCAGTCCGTGAACCGGTAAACGTACTTTTAGCGTAACTGTTACGTTAGAATGACGTTTTGCGTTGTCGCGTAATACGTCATCGGACGCGCCAAGTTAGCGGACCCGGAAGCGGACCGGAAAGCGGCACAAAGCGCGAAACGTAAACACAGCAGGTTTTCATTGGTTCATTTCACTTTTGGTTTCCTAATGATGTAATACTAGGTCATGTGATCTAAAATTAACACTTTTCATTGGTTTAGAACTTTTGCTTTTCCCAAATGATGAAAACCCCTCCTTCTTTCCTCACTCTGACTTTCATCTTGGTGAGAGAAAGACCCTTTTACATTCTAGAGAAATGGCTTCAGTTGTTGCTTCTGGTAGTGTTCCCCCACCACCACCTCCACCTCCTCATGGAAAGAAAGGACCACCTGCTCAACCAATCTTTGAAGAAGAGGAAGATCAGGAAGAGGAGGAAGAGCCTGAGTTTTTGCCTGAGGAGCCCAGGAGGTACAACAGAAAGGAAAACTTCATCTGGCAATTTTTTAAATTTCCAGCAGGGCAAAAGAAAGTCAATGCAAGATATGTCTTTTGCCGTATTTGCGATGAACGCCTTTCAAGGGGGACGGACAAAAAATATAGTTTTGGAAATTTTACAATGCACAGGCACATGAGTAGGTGGCACCCAAATAATTATAGTGCTGCTCAGCTTCGCAACGAACAACAAAACCCCCCGGCAATAGCGAGAAGATCTGTCGTGCCAGAAGTATCGGGACCAGAGGCAAGGGAGTTGATCCCGAACATTCAAATGGACATGGGGGAAGTGAAACAAGTGTGCGTGTGGTGCAATCAAATATTATGCTACCGAGAAAGTAGCATTACTCTTATAATAAGAGCAATCAAAAATCATGTATGTCCAAAACGCCCCAAAAAATAAATTCTTCTTTTTTTTGTTGCTCCTGTTGAGCCCTCTTCAATGAATCATTTTTGTTTCCCCCTCCCCCCAAAAAATAAAAAAAATTACAAAATGTTCAGAAAAAAACAAAAAAATATAAAAAATGTTCAGAAAAATAATAAAAAACATTTAAAACAACAAAAACCAAAAAAAAAGTTCTTTTCAGAACTACCTCCCCATTATAAAAAAAAATTGGTAGAATTTTTGGAACTCTGCCAAGCTCTATTTCTTTTAGTTCGCTCCCAGTTCGCACTCCGGTACGCGAACCAGGAGCGAACCAAAAAAATTAAAAAAAAAAAAAAACAGTAAGTATAAGGAAAGGAAACAGACAGTTATGTTACAAGAAAGACAGCTATAGGGAGTAAAGAAAACATACTGTTACCCGCAATTCACTTCTGATCATGTCATATATTACATCATTTTTGACATGGTCAGTGACATCATCAGCAGTGGATTGCGAGTAACAGTATCTTTTGTTTACTTCCTATAGCTGTCTTTCTTGTAACATAAATGTCTGTTTCCTATCCTTATACTTACTGTTCTTGTTTTAAAAAATTTTTGAGATCATTCAGAAACAGTAACATTAATAGAGACAGAATGAGTGAATAAGAATGAAGAAGTATGAGAAGAGAGGGACTGAGAAAAATACTGGAAGGAGTAGAATAATTAAGTAATAGAGAAAGGAATGAGAGAAGTAGCAAACACAGGAAAGTAAGGATTAAAGAAATGAAGCAGTAGAACTAATAGATGTTAAATGTGATAGAGTAAATGATTGATTGAGGGTGACGATAAGGTGTGTCCTCTCTAAAAGTTTGTTTAAGGTGAGGCGTACTCAGGGTTGCATATCAAATTTATGCTTGTTGAAGAATACAGAGGAGATAATACATGTGAAGACCTACCATTGTAGTAAAACATGCCCACTTATTACATCATTCATGACATAGTCAGTGACATCATCAGCAGTGGAATGCGGGTTAAAAAAGTAGAAAACATTTACCTTATAATTCTTGTTAACTTTTAAAGAAAATTTTTCATACTTTCAATCTGTAAAAGAGAGAACAAACATTTCCAAAAATATTAAAACATGTATTTAAAAATTAGAAAAAAGAAGGGAAAAGGTTCAAGAAGAAACAGTTTTTAAACAACTTTGACACTTACAGAAGCCTCTGCTTCTCTACGACCCCTACACAATCCTAAAGATATTTATTTTAAACAAACAGTATCTTCATGCTGATGAAGTGAGGCCTATTTTGGAACATGGTGCTTCTTTTGCATTGCTGATGTCTCACAATAGTGATGCAATAGCAGCGCAAAAGAGATGTAAAGCCATCATAAAATTGTGTGTAACATTGTAAATGATTGTTTCAGGATGCAAATAAGATGTGTCCTTTCAAGAGGTTTCTTTAATGTGAGGTCTATTCAGTTTTCAAAAAAAAAACAGTACCCAGAAGTACTGCACTGTAAGCATTAAAATTGACACTTACAGAAGACTCAGTTTCTCCATATCTACCTCACATTTCTAAATGTATATCATAAATACAAAAAGGAGAACATTAATTATACATGTTAAATGGTTTATTTTTGCTGTTCTCAGAATGTACCAAATTTCACTTAAATCAGTGACTTGAAGATATTCATCATGTAACAGCGGGGGAAAAAAAACACAATCAAAATGATTGTGTTTAAAAAACCCATACAACCTAAGACATCTGAATTCAAAACTCCTTAAAATTAACTTACTTTCAATGACGTCGAAGGATGTCCTATGAACAGCGTCCACTCTGTTGTGCTATAAATATTTTCAGCCCGCCACTTTCTGAAAGAAAACCTCCATCGTTTTGAAAAATATGTTACATACAAGAAAAGACTTCTCACATTCTACCACATGTTTCCACTTGGCCAAATCATGTTGCAGCGATTCACAAGTCTTGTAATTCTTCCAATCAAATCCCGTCATTTTCTATTTTCGCAACTTTCAAAAAGAAAACATTTGAGATTATTTTCACAATCCTGGACTACTAATATCTTACCCTTCTTTGTCACTCATGTTCTCCTTTTCCTATGACACTGATACTGCTTACTATGAAGCAGACTTACTTGCATCAGGTTTATATAGTTGGATTTTTAAATTGACATTATAATTAAAAGTTTTGGACCAATAATCTAGACAGCATTGCAGACTTACATTCCCTCTACTTGATGAACCTTTTGCAATTCCTCACAGGAAATCCCAAGATTCTTTCTTTAAAATTTTGGTTTTAAAAACACCAGGTAAGAATTTTTAAGGTCAAACGGCAATTTGTTTTTGAAAGTTACAACGGAATCATTGCAGAATGACCAGCCGTTTCGAGACTTTAAATAAGCTGTATAATGTCCTGATGTTGTTGAAGGACCATCGTGATAGATAATTGCTACAGTTACAAAAGTCCTTCCTGATATTGACAGCTGAGAAGCCACAACATTTTTTATTAAAGTTGACAATTTTGATCCATCAGGCCTACATCGTTGGATCATTAAAATGACATACTGGCCATATCTACGTATAAATAATGTTGACATCATTTCAGATTTACATTGGCTACACTCCATGTTGTGATCCGCTGCATTTACTAGCTTATTAAAGGAGACTGATTTACTGTCTGGCAAAGTTAAATATATAAATCTTTCTGAGTCTACACTAGTAGTACTTGATACCATACAGTTCTCGCAGTCATGCTGCCATTGATAAGAAAGCCCAAACAGGTGATCTACATCTACACCCTCATCTTGCAATACATCAAGCATATACATTAAAAACTCCTGACAATCTTGCTGATTATTTTCAGAGAAGTCTGTTTGACCTGAACATTCATCTAACAGATAACGAACTTCAGACACACTTTCTACTTTTGTTCGATCAGTGCTACATTTCTCAAAAACAGAATTCAACAAACAGCATAAAATTTGTTCTGAATTCAACAGAATCTGTTCTTTTAAACTCTCTAGTGAAAAGAGAACATTAACCACTACATTTGCATAGCAGTTGACACCAGAACTGTTTTCAAATTGAAAACCGACAACATCTTCAACAGAATCCACTTTCTTTCTGCTAACAATTTTCGGTTCATCGACTTTTGGTCTTTTTGCTACAACCTCCCTACTATTACTGATATTTCTACGTTTCCGGCCTACCACACGTTTCTCAAACAAAGGATATTGAGGCAAATGTGGCACATACTCTCTTCTTAACCTATTGTATTCCTTAACACAATCTAGATCCGCACAAATGTTTGTGACATCACAGTCAATCAAGTACAATCCCGATAAAGTTCTAACTCGTGACAATGCCACATATGCCATACCCTCCTTGAACACAGAACTGCCAATATTCACCAATGCACTGTCTACACTTAAACCTTGCGATTTATGGATTGTCACCGCATATGCCAAGCAAACAGGAAACTGTTTACGGCGAACATATAAGTTTTTAACAAGCAAAAACCTAGCAGAACAACGACCAATTAGCTGTACTTCCTCAATGCCATCAAATTTAATTTTTAAAAATTCTATTCCATCTCTATTTCTGTATTTCTCAAAATCAACAACATTACCCATTGATCCATTTACCAGACCTCTTTCAACATGTAAATTCCTTCTCAAAATGATTCGGCAATTTAAGCACACATTCAGAGTCTTTTCAAAACCCGCAGTTTTAGATATAGTCTTCTCTAATGAATCCAATTTTGATTTCAAATTCTCTGACAAAATAATTGTTGATCCCATATGCTCTATTTTGTCAATAGCTTCAAGTTTCACAATCTCTTGCTTTTCTAAATTCAACATTTTGTTGTTGAAGATGGCACATTCTGCAAGAGTTGGCATCAAACATATTCCGGATTTCTTCTCAGTAATTTTCTGAAAAATATTCTCAGGCACAATCTCTTGTTCGGGATATAAATTTGACAGTAATCGTGCATTTAAAGCTTCTTTCCCATGCTCGGTCACTTTTCCAATTCGAATATCTTGTAGAATATTCTTGTAATCTTCATCCTTCGCCTGACGCATATTTTCATGCAGTTCAGCATAATTGAAGTTTAACCATATATTGACATTGCCAATGCTCCCTAGGCACTTCCTGGTATCTTCATGCGTGAGTATTTTGAACACAGGTTGACCTTTTACTGGTGTCATCTGCAGAAGATCTCCGAAAACAATGATGTGTTTGCCACCAAATAACACATCATATTCAGTTTTAAGTACTTCTTGCATTCTCAAATGCACAAAGGCAAGCATGACATTGGAAACCATGCTTACTTCGTCAATGATAAGTAGTTTCATTTTCCTCAAGACTCTTGAAACTTCACAGCAAGCATCCCCAGATAACTTGTGGTATTGTAATTTGTTGTCATGCTCCACTGGCAGCATCAGTAGACGATGCAAAGTAATACCTTTAATGTTATGTGCTGCCAGTCCAGTAGGAGCGGTGACAACACAAGACAGCGATGACTCAGTCCTTTCCTGCAAATAACAAGAAATTGCTTTAATGAGGAAACTTTTTCCAGTTCCCGCTTCTCCACTCACGTACAGTCGGACAGGCTTCAACGATGTACATGAGCACTCTTTCTTCTCATGACTTAATCCGTGCTCAATTTGCTTGGTAACTTCATCATATATTTTCCTCTGCTCAACGTTGAGTTGTTTTTCCAAGTCTTCTAAGTTAACTGAATCCTCCTGAGCATGTGCCATGGCTCTTTCCACTTCATTCATAGCAGTGGCAGCTTCATTTTCGATAATAGGTCCTCAAAGTGGATCTTGACTCAATGAAACAGAACTCTGACTGTCCTGAGAACTGTCTCTGGCAATCTCGGCTGCAATCGTTGCTTCCTGCTCAATTTCCAAAGTTAGCATTTCTTGATATTTGGGAAAAGCAGGACATTCTATGGTCTCCTTAGCAGCAGTGAAAGAGTCTTCGTAACAGAGGAAATCTCCAAGCAGTTCCTCTTCTACACGCCAAGGCTTGAAAAGTTGCAAAAGTGCTAAATAGAAAAACTCCTTTTTTTCTGGAGATTCGCCACTCAATTTTCGATGGTTTACTAATTGGCATTTTCTTTGCTTGACCAGGCATCCCTCACTTCCAATTACAGCATACACTCCTTTCTCAATATCTTCTTTGATGTTCCTCTTGAATATATAATTTTGTAGAACCTCATATAGACAAACATTCTCAAGGTGACTGCTTCGATTTGGATAATATGTATCCAACATGTTGGTATTCAAAATGTCGGTACTGTTTGGTTCCTTTTCTGCCAAATACTCAATTTCCCGGACAGGTTTTAGAACTCGATTTCGCGTTGCAGCAAGACCAAGACTCGCCCAAACGATACTCCTGGATTTGGCATAGAGACTTGCTGAAGACAATCGATCAGAACATTCGTAAGCTCCGATTTCTCGATGCGACAACATCTTCAGACTGAAACTGTACAACTTCTTGCTGAGGCTCTTTTCATGGGAAATGTCCTCCCACATATCCTTCAGTTCTGTCTTTTCTTTTTTGGTGATGTAAGATGTCACATACCGAGCCACAGCCATACAGTTGTCAGCCACAAACTGTATATCCATGTTAGCATTCCACATGGACAAAATCACTGGGTTGTAGTCGTTGATGTACTTGGACTCTTCGTTCCTTTTCAAATTGTATGTATTTTTGGGTGATTTCCTCGTCACATTATGTCGCAGCGAAGACATCAAACTGTTCACTCTTCCTTTAGAAATCACCGGTCGTGGAAAGTTGAAACGACATTTGGTGTAGAACTTGTCCTTGTTTCTGAATTTACGACGACAGTACTTTCCACAACGATGGCTTTGGAAACGTAGAACTTGTTCTCTTAGGCTTTTCTTCTCTGTTGCGTTTGGAACAGCACACGTAGAATACTGTTCTATGAAATTCATCACTAAGTCATCCGGATCTGTTCCAAATTTAGGTGCATCCTTGATCCACAACAACATATGTATATGAGGAGCACCTCTTGCTTGGTACTCCTTTCTCCAGAAGAAATCCAACACCTCTCCAAGAGGTGGATTCTTCTTATTTGTGATGAAAGACATCATAGCTTCCAATCTATGATTGAAGTACCTGCATACATTCACTGGATCCAAAGAACACAGTTCTCCAGGTGTCTTGAATTCAATGTTTTCAATATTTCCATTTGCCTCTCGTAGAAATTCAAGTAAGTCTTCCCAGCCATACTCGGCACAGCTCAGAGTGAGGAACCATGTCGGAGTTCCTAAGTTCCTCAGCATACATTTTAAATCACCATGACGACGGTACCAGTATTCATTAGTACCACGCTGACACGCCATGAGATTAATTAAGTGAGAATCCAAAATACTGTCTTGGACATTGACTTTATGCATAAAATCACTTGCCGAGATGTTTCGCATCTGTATACCACTTTTTAAGATGTGGTTCACTGCATATGACAGTCCAGACAGATCGCTTTCAAACAGGAGATGAAACAAATAGGGAATGCATTGACGAAACCTAGGATCTTCTGCATACAATCGTAAAGTCCGGTATTCAGACGCAGGAATTTGATGAGGTCGCTCATCATATCTTCCTCCTCGACCTGTGGGAAATAGCTGTGGGAAACACCGAGCTTCCAAACTTTCCTCCCAAACACTAATGGGACTCCCTTTGGCTTGTTTCATTTGAAACAACTCAATAGCATTCCCCATGACTTCCTTGGAATGCAAAGGATGAACACTATAATGTTCATATATTTCTTCACTATTAGAGGCCTCTACTTTCTCAATTTGGCCAGCACACAAATCGCTATCCTCTTCATCACTTACTTCCTCTTCTGCAACATATACATTCTTATAGTACTTATTATTTTTCTTCAAATACAAAGTTGCCTTTTTGACTTTCCTAACATCCACTAAATCTTGCCATATTTTCTTATTCTTTGTCGGAACCCCATTAACCAAGATAACCAGAGGTTCCTCTTCCACTTTTTCTACTCCAATTGTGTTAATGTTTTTGTTCAAATCTAGAGGCAAATAAACAACTCTTCCCTTTAATCCTCTCTGTAAATCTGTTGGAGGCAACTTCCCTGTCTTTGGCTCCATTCTTACAATAGCCTGAAAGGGATGGATACTTTGAATCAAAATAGATTCATAAGTATTTAAATCCTTCAATTCTGAAGGAATCTCAACCAATTCCAGATTATTATGAACTGCCCTAGCAGGCATCTGGTTTTGGTTTAATTTATTACAACAATAAGTACACACACGTTGGTCCACTCCCAAATCAAAACAATTTTCTACCATCAAGTATGTGGCAAAATCCTTCCATTCACTATTATTTTCCCTTTCAGTTTTTGCATATAAATCCACTAACTTAGTCTGATTCTTATAATAAGTGCGTCGACAACATACACAAGTGAAATTAGGCCTCTCACTTGATTTCATCTGAAACGTGGCAATTTCCTTCTGAAAATTATCTGTACTAGAAACCTGTACATTATCTTCAACATAACCCTCTACTTCTGGGTCAATTTGAACATTCTCATCTCTACTACCAAAGTAACAAAACTCAATTTCTTCACAAATATTCTTCACATCTATTTCAGAACCATGCAAAAGAGCAGCACATAATTGTTTAAGCATAATTGCTGGACTCTTAGCATAATACAACATTCTCACAAAATTTCTCACTTTATTATGATGCACTGCTAGCATCCTGAAATGATGAAAAACACTCTGGCATACTCTCCTGGAAAGACAAGCCAGTGAATGACCACGCAAACCTGTCATTTGTCTCACTCTGCAAGGATCTAAATCTTGCAACAACTTCATTTTCTGCTTCAAACTTTTCTTATTAAATGTCCGTATAAAATCACAAAGCAAATTGATGGAAACCTGTCGCACACTGCAAATAGAACTACACTTCCAAATGTACACAGGACCCTTAGGACGTCTTCCTAAAACCTCATCACTTAGCGCCTCTTCTGTCTCTGTTGTCACAAGTTTTTCTTTTTCAACTGGACAACCATCCTTCACTTCATAAGCTCGACCACTGGTGTCAACTGCAAACACCAAATCATTATCCTGAAAATAACTCTCCTCATTAAAAAATGCCTCACAACTTGAACTATGCATCCATTCTCCGGAAAAAACTTCACAAAAGTTAGTACGATTTACTACTCTCTTCCATCTACTTTTTGTTTTGAAATCAGAAATTACCTTGCTTAGTTTCCTAATTCTATTGATTACCAAAATAAAAATCTTTCGCTTAATTTCAAAAGCATGATCAATAATTTTCTCTACATTTTTCTTCTTCTTATAAAATGCCGCTTTCTGTTGGCTTTTCTTAATATTTTTTAATAAATTAACTATTATCCTGTTACGGAACATTCGATTTCGAATGTCCCTAAACTGTTGTTTCCTTCTACTATCATGCACAGAGTTATCTCTTCCTCTACCAGTAACATTTTTGATGGGTCTTTCCTTTCCATTTAAATTGCTTTTCTTTTTCTGAACTGAAACATTTTTAGGATAAATACTTTTTTTTCTAAAAATATTTCTTAAGAATGATTTTGTGCTCTTACCCGGAGCTTTCTTGGTGTTTTGAAAAGTATTTGGGGAAGAGGACTGCTGCAATAAAACATCATCCTGCTGTCTTTGACGTTTTCTAGCCTTTCTAATACAATTTTTCGTTGGCATTTTTCAAATTAAAAAAAGATCTGCAGTTGAATCTGTGGAAAAATATAATAAAAAATGTTATTAACCACTATTACCAAACAGTAAATGAATAACAGTCATCTAAAACTTAATACCCTACTTATTATTTAACATAGCAAATCTTTTGCACCAGCACTGCATCACAAAAATGACACACAATGGTACAAAACAGGCATACAACAATCATAAATCACTCCCTAATATTTTAAATGATTAATTCAGGATGACGATAAGGTGTGGCCTATCTAAAGGTTTGTTTAGGCCCAGATCTTTGGACTGGGGTGAATGTGTGTCATTGATCCACATTCGGTCCATCACCTGTTTTGTTTATTTGAGGTGAGGCCAACACATGGTTGCAGATAAGATTTTCACTGAAGAAAACAAAGGAGATAATACATGTGAAGGCCTACCAATGAAGTAAGTCATTATTTGAAATCAATTACATTTCTGGATATGTACTGCTAGAGCTTCATAGGTTGTTTTGGGTCATATTTATAAGGCATTTGAGTGTCTATTATGTTATTTTACCCTTTTTAAATGGAAAGCGTTCTTCATGGTGCAAGTTTCTTGTAAATACCCTCCCACCTGCGGTTGGCAAATTTAGATTTTGATTATGCCCTTACACCATTTTTGGGACATTATTAACATGCCTATGTAACTCCCATAATGAAAATCTAAATTTGCCAATCGCAAGTGGGAGCGTATTTACAAGAAACTTGCCCCATGAGGTACGCTTTCCATTTAAAAAGGGTAAAATAACATAATAGAAACTCAAATGCCTTATAAATATGACCCAA
This sequence comes from Lissotriton vulgaris, assembly GCF_964263255.1. Classification (NCBI taxonomy): domain Eukaryota; kingdom Metazoa; phylum Chordata; class Amphibia; order Caudata; family Salamandridae; genus Lissotriton; species Lissotriton vulgaris. The sequence continues at coordinate 43,774 of NW_028251551.1, read as the reverse complement.
AACAACCTATGAAGCACTAGCAGTACATATCCAGAAATGTAATTGTTTTCAAATAATCGTTTTTAAACACAGCATATAAATCAATTGTATACCTGCATTCAAGAAGAAATGACTGAAAATGTCCTTGAGACACATGAAAGCGTTTTCTGGAATGCCCTAGCACCATTTTTGGGACATTATTAACATGGCTATGTAACTCCCATAATCAAAATCTAAATTTGCCAAGCGCAAGTGGGAGCGTATTTACAAGACACTTGCCCCATGAGGAACGCTTTCCATTTAAAAAGGAAAACATAACATCAAAGACACTCAAATGCCTTATAAATATGACCCAAAACAACCTATGAAGCTCTAGCAGTACATATCCAGAAATGTAATTGATTTCAAAAATCGTTTTTAAACACAGCATATACATCAATTGTATACCTGTATTCAAGAGGAAATGACTGAAAATGTCCTTGAGACACATGAAAGCGTTTTCTTGAATGCCCTAGCACCATTGTTTGGACATTATTAACATGGCTATGTAACTCCCATAATCAAAATCTAAATTTGCCAAGCGCAAGTGGGAGCGTATTTACAAGACACTTGCCCCATGAGGAACACTTTCCATTTAAAAAGGAAAAAATAACATCAAAGACACTCAAATGCCTTATAAATATGACCCAAAACAACCTATGAAGCTCTAGCAGTACATATCCAGAAATGTAATTGATTTCAAAAATCGTTTTTAAAAACAACATATCTGTTTCAGCTTACATAAGAGACCATGGAATGGGCTCCATGTACAACAATAACTTGTGTTACTGCATGCCAGAATGCTACACCGAATATGCAATTACAATTTCTCAAAGAAACAAAATCTATTTGTATATCACTAGAGACAAAACCACATTTTAAAAACACAGCTTTCTTCATAATTTTCTCCTTAAATCATACTATTCTCTATCTAAATTAAATAAATCTGTTCTCACCTTAGCAAATACTTTTTGAGTTTTGAAAACAGTCTCAGAAATACACCAAATTGTCTTCAGCAGAAGAAAAAGGATGCACTCCAGAGGCTGCAGCTATTGAAAGCACAGAAATACAGATATTCATTTCACATATCTCTCATATTAGCCAATCATAACTCTTCCCTCACTTTTTTCAAAGCAAAACCCTTCCCCCCTCTGCCCTCTCTGCCTTTTTTCCATAGCAACCACCTCCTGGAAGACCTCTCATGTTTGCAAATTCACACAACAATGTTTCAATTGAACTCTGAACTCTCAGTGCACCTGCGTATCCAGTGCAATCTTTCATTAAATGTTTCTTCCTTGACCATTCAAATTACATCTTTCAAAGAACACATCCATGCACCCTAACTTTCTGTTTTCAGAAATGGAAATGCACCAATCACTGCTAATGAATCATTAGCATTGGAAATCCACAGTTTTTTTTCTTTACAAACTCCTACTGTTTCAACTGCCCTTTCATTACCACACTTCATCTGACTGCAGAACAACCTTCTCCCACCATGTTTAAGGTCTGGATTGTTGGACATAGTTACATCCACTGGGCTCAAAGGTATGCTGAGAACAGAAATTTACCTAACCTCAATTTACAAGATGTGGAAATTAAGTGGTTGGGCCAAAGAGGATTAAAATGTCACCAATTGATACCATTGGTGAAAACCTTTATGCATTTGCCAAAACCTGACCTGTTAATTGTGCACTATGGAGGTAATGGAAAGGGGCGACCGAATCGGTCCCCCCGAACTTATGGCCGAGTGCCTCGATCCCCCCGGGAAGCCATTTTGGGCGGGAGGCGCGTCTCAGCTGGTATGCCCGAAGCGGCGTAGCTGGGGCGCGCTCGTTCCCGCCCTAGAGTGGGCTGGCCTAGACACCGACGCAGCCAGCCACGCCCTCAGGGGCAGGCAGGGGCGGGTATACGCCCGCCCTGAAGACGGATAAAAAGGGACGCAAGACCAGAAGACATCCTCTTGTTCTTGTGCTCTGAAGCTGCACCTCCTCGCTGCACGTGAGCTCGGGACAGAACGAAGAGCCAATTTTGAGCGTTTTAATCTCTCTCTTTGTCTTTTAGATACTTCGTCGAAAGGATGCCCAAGAAAGGAGCAAAGAGAATGTCGACTGACCAGTTGGTTCGGGCACTCATGAAGGACATGTCCGAAATTAAGAAGCGGTTGGCGGAGCGAGACGGCGAGGAGGGATCGGGGCGTCCACCGGCCGGAGGGAAGCCAAAGAGGCCAAGAAGGGGGCCGGTCGGGGGAGACGTCCCGGTTCCCTGTTCTCCGCTCGAGGCGCCAGCCCCGGTACCGGCCCCGGTACCGGATGAGGGGAATCCGATTCCCGTGATAGTCACCCCGACGTCTGCCGGAGATATGCCTCCCGAGTTGGCGGCACAGTTAGCAGCATGGTTGGGGGACAGTAATGGGGGCGCCATGGCTACCGAAGCGCAAGCTCTCATAAAGCAGTTGCGCGAGAAACGTGATACAGCCAAGGTGCCCGCGCCGGATGCGGCGATAGACAAGCCACGAGGGACGGAAGCAGCGTCCGGTGCAGGTAAGCGGCCATTGCCGATTGCAAGGGATGAGTCAACACCCTCTCGTAGAGAAAGATTGGGGCAACATGTTCCTTTGCCAATAAAGGAAAAGATTTGGGCGGGGGAATACGTTAACATTTTCTCCCTGCTCGTTGATCACTATGAGGTCGAAACTGTTAAAGGTCAAAAGGATCTGATGCATCCGAGTGTTTGGCGCGCAAAAATGGCCGCCTTTAAAGTGAATGAAAATATTGGTAACTGGGGTAATGCTTGGGGAATTTTCACGGCAATTTTGGGGGAACGTAGGCCTGATTTGCTCCCTGAATTTCCAGTATATCAGTCACGAATTATGGGGTACTCGACATCACACCAAGGTAACCAATGGTTCTGTTATGACAACCTTTTCAGGAAAGCGATGGAGCATAACAAAAGTTTAACCTGGGACTGTTACGATTCTTTAACATGGAATAAGATGAAAGAGTCGGGAATGTTGAAAGTGCCATTGGTGGGGAGTGCTGTTAGTGAGTCCTCCCGCCAAAATGGGGGGACGCCCTTTCGGTCGGGTACGGGTACAGACGATTACCCGAGACCCGCCGGCAATACAGGGAAGGGGGGGTTCTGTTTCAATTTCAACAGAAGCAAATGTACTAGGCCCCCGGGATCTTGTAAGTTCAAACACGAATGTAGTGGTTGTGGGGCACCTCATCCTAAGTCCTCGTGCAGAGCCAAATCGGGTGAAAATGGGGGTAGAGGAGGCGCTAAACAGGTCTAATTTAGTCCGAGGGGCGCCTTTACCAACCCCGATTGATACCCTGGCGATGATTCCCTGGCTCAGCGAATACCCAGATCGTACTTCTGCTGGGGTGCTACGGAACGGTTTTTCATATGGTTCCCGCATCCCGGTGGGGTAGCTTTCAGGGTGTCGGGACGTGCAAAAATCGACTTTCCGTCTTGCAGCATACTACTGTAGTACAGGATAAGATCCGGAAAGATGCAATTAATCCAGAAATGTGTTCGGTGCGGTACGCATCCTTCGATGAGGCCGTAGCCATTTTGAATCGCCTGGGGCCCGGGACGCTGATGGCGAAATCAGATATCGAGTCAGCGTTCCGTTTGCTCCCGGTATACCCGGATGACCAACGTTGGTTGGGATTCATGTCTCAAGGTTTGTATTACATGGACAGATGTATGCCAATGGGGTTCTCAATATCTTGTGCTTATTTCGAGAAATTCAGTAGTTTTCTGCAATGGGTTTACACGAAGAAAACAGGTTTTCGGAAGGTGATGCATTACCTCGATGACTTTCTGTTCCTTGGGGCCGCTGGGGATGATGAATGTGCCCGGGCCTTGACTGAATTTTGTGTTTTAATGAATCAATTTGGCGTGCCGTTGGCACCAGGTAAAACTGTGGGTCCCACGACTTGCCTCGAGTTCCTCGGGATCGAGTTGGACTCTAGTGAGGGTTGTTTTCGTTTACTTGGTCTGACAATGTGACCGTCGTAGAATGCATTAATAGTCAGGCAGCGCGTTGTAAAATGATTTTGAGGCTGCTTAAAGAAATTGTCTTACTGTGTATGCAACCGAACGTGGTATTCAGAGCAAAACATGTCCCGGGGGTGATGAATCAGGCTGCTGATGCACTGTCTCGTTTTCAAATGCAGGCTTTCTCGGGTTTCCTTCCCTCAGCGGACCCAGAGCCAGCACCCTTTCCCGAAGCTCTCTGGTCTCTCGGTGCCCCGAACTTCGTTACCTCGTGGGAGAGAGTCTAGCACCAAGGACGAGGAAGGCATACGAAGGGGCGTTTCGGGCTTATTTGGCCTTTTTGGGGACTGAGAGAGGGGGACTTTGGGGGCATGAGGATTGGGTAGTACATTTTCTGATGTCCTTGCGTAAGGCTGGGAAGTCGGTGGCTACAGCCCAGAGGCATCGTGCTGCCATCTCCTTTGTTGCCAGGGCTCATAATATCCAGGACCCGACAGCGTCTTTTGCTGTACAGAAAGCGCTGCGTGGGTGGCAACGCCTTGAGGGTCGCAGAGTAGATGAGAGGCGCCCGATAGGTCTGGATAGGTTGTCCCAGTTGCTGGCCACACTCCCCGGCATATGCTCGTCTCAGTTCGAGGCCTGTTTGTTCCGAGCCGCTTTTACGCTTGCATTTCACGGGGCGATGAGGATAAGCGAGCTGGTGGCAAGGAGCAAGCGGGATGTGGCGGGGGGTTTGTGCCGGGAACACGTTCAGATCAGGGGTGAGACTATGACGGTATCCTTTGTCAAGTCAAAAACCGTTCAAAGTGGGGTGGGAGACTGCATAGTCATTCGCAGGATTCCAGGGTCCTCCATGTGTCCGGTGAGGTGTTTAGAGGATTACCTAGCACAAAGGGTGGCATCATGGGGGGGGACAATGTTGAGACACGCGGACGCCACCCCACTGACAAAGTTTCAGTTTCAGCGGGTGCTCGCGATGTCAATTACCGCAGCAGGCTTGGACCCGGGTGAGTTTGGGACCCATTCCTTTCGGATAGGGGCTGCCACTGAAGCTGCAGCCAGGGGTCTTAATGTGGAACAAGTAAAACGAGTGGGGCGTTGGTCCTCCAATTGTGATAAGAGGTATGTGCGGTTGCACATGTTGTGAAGCTGTAACAATGTACTCACGCTTCTTGTCTTTTGTTTGGTTTTCAGTTACGCAAGCCTTCGAGGCGGGGCAGACTATGCAGTCGACCCAACACCAGGCCAGCGGTCAGACATCACCGGCTGTGAGAAAGGAGGTGTGGGTCGTGGGCCACTCATACGTGAGGCGTGCCGCAGACGTATTCAAAGCAGGTGACATGATTCACGTAGCTGGGGAATACGGGTACAGGATGTCCTTCTACGGAAGGGGCGGTCTCTGTATTGACCAGTTTCAAGCTTACTTTGAGGGTTTGTTAGGGCGGATGAGGTCACCGCCGTCTATAGTCATAGTACATTTAGGGGGCAATGATTTGGTCACCACCGGTAGACGACTTCTCCTGGAGGCAATGCTTTCCACCGTAAGTTGGTTGGCGAGGAGAGTTCCGGGGTGTATAATTGCGTGGTCTCATATGGTCCCACGAAAAGTGTGGCGGGGGGCTATTTCGATCCCTGCTTTGAACCATTCTGTTAGGAAACTTAATAACAAAATGAGTAGGTTGTTCCGTTCCAGGACATTGCATTCTATCTCGCACGGTTGTATTACTGATGACAGTATGTATATGGGGGATGGTGTGCATTTGTCTCGGGTGGGAAATGAGTTACTCATAGGAGACTTCTTAGCATGGTTAAAAACGTTGGAGCATGACCTTTAGCTAGGAGTTTTGGTGGGGGGCCCGGATAGCCGGTCAACTATCCGGGCCTGTGGCGGTAAGGTCATGATCGGTGAGCACTAATTAGTAGATCCCTATGAGTGGGCGTCACCCAACACGGATGGGAGCGCTCGGGAGAGGTGGCCATTGGCCCCTCAATGGGGAGGCGGTCCCTTCTAAGGATGGGTCGCCGGAAGTAAAGGAAAGGCGGTCAAGGCCCCTTCCTTTGTAGGAGGGGTTACAGCCCCCTCCTGGGGAATTTCCCGGGGCCAGTGACATCTGCGACGGCAGATGCGGTAAGTTGTGTGGGGTTGGGATAAGGGCCACGATACCTTATAGATACCTCACACGAGTATTCGAACGACCTTTAACTGGCGTCGAGTTTTAGGTGCCCCCGTCAAGTCAAGGGAAATTGGTAGTAGTTGCACTTGAGGTACGCCTCCGTGCTGTCGCCCATCCCAAGTGGGAGGGGTAAGTCCGGTTAGGGATCTTGACACCGGTTATGACCTTGCCGTTGGCCCTTAAACGTTAGGTTGTACAATTTCAATATGTCAAGAAATGTTTTGTAGGTTGCTAGTTCGGCTAGGAGAACCTCTGTATTAGAGAATCTGTTAAGGTTAGCCAAACAGCGCAATATGGTAATGAAATTGTACATAACATGAAACGTTTAATGTTTTAATTTTGTTTTAATAAATACGGCCGGGATGGTCACTCCATCCCACTTCCAAAAACTTCAAGAACTGTTTCCGGTTTCACTCCTTTTGGGGATTGTGTTGAGAGGGGGTGGCGGGTATCTCGGCTATATGGAAAGGGGCGACCGAATCGGTCCCCCCGAACTTATGGCCGAGTGCCTCGATCCCCCCGGGAAGCCATTTTGGGCGGGAGGCGCGTCTCAGCTGGTATGCCCGAAGCGGCGTAGCTGGGGCGCGCTCGTTCCCGCCCTAGAGTGGGCTGGCCTAGACACAGACGCAGCCAGCCACGCCCTCAGGGGCAGGCAGGGGCGGGTATACGCCCGCCCTGAAGACGGATAAAAAGGGACGCAAGACCAGAAGACATCCTCTTGTTCTTGTGCTCTGAAGCTGCACCTCCTCGCTGCACGTGAGCTCGGGACAGAACGAAGAGCCAATTTTGACCCACCCACCAGCCCCTGAAGACAGCCAGTTGTGTATAATAAAGTTGATTAATTTTGTTTCGTTTTCGTTTCCAGGTTGTAGTGCCATGTTGATTTTGAATTAATAAAGACTGTTCGTTTTGAGTATGTTTGCCATTAAAGATATGCAGTTAGTGTCGAATTTTGATGTATGCTCTTTCGGTCATAGTGGCCAATGTATTCTTAGGTTAATTTGCACTGTCGTATTTATTTTGGTAGGCGGTAAGGTCATGATCGGTGAGCACTAATTAGTAGATCCCTATGAGTGGGCGTCACCCAACACGGATGGGAGCGCTCGGGAGAGGTGGCCATTGGCCCCTCAATGGGGAGGCGGTCCCTTCTAAGGATGGGTCGCCGGAAGTAAAGGAAAGGCGGTCAAGGCCCCTTCCTTTGTAGGAGGGGTTACAGCCCCCTCCTGGGGAATTTCCCGGGGCCAGTGACATCTGCGACGGCAGATGCGGTAAGTTGTGTGGGGTTGGGATAAGGGCCACGATACCTTATAGATACCTCACACGAGTATTCGAACGACCTTTAACTGGCGTCGAGTTTTAGGTGCCCCCGTCAAGTCAAGGGAAATTGGTAGTAGTTGCACTTGAGGTACGCCTCCGTGCTGTCGCCCATCCCAAGTGGGAGGGGTAAGTCCGGTTAGGGATCTTGACACCGGTTATGACCTTGCCGTTGGCCCTTAAACGTTAGGTTGTACAATTTCAATATGTCAAGAAATGTTTTGTAGGTTGCTAGTTCGGCTAGGAGAACCTCTGTATTAGAGAATCTGTTAAGGTTAGCCAAACAGCGCAATATGGTAATGAAATTGTACATAACATGAAACGTTTAATGTTTTAATTTTGTTTTAATAAATACGGCCGGGATGGTCACTCCATCCCACTTCCAAAAACTTCAAGAACTGTTTCCGGTTTCACTCCTTTTGGGGATTGTGTTGAGAGGGGGTGGCGGGTATCTCGGCTATATGATTTGGGCACTTTGACTGGGGTAGGTCTGGAAATGCTTTTAAAGGACACCTTTGAGCAATTAATGGCACTTTTTCCTCAAACTGCCTTGGTATATTCCAATATATGCCAAAGACAGAAATGGAGGTGGTCCAACCAATTTTTTCCACAAATTGAGAAAGCGAGGAAGCATGTAAACAAATCTGTTTCAGCTTTCATGAGAGACCATGGAATGGGCTCCTTGTACAACAATAACTTGCGTTACTACATGCAAGATATCTACAGAGGAGATGGAGTTCACTTCTCAGATGAGGGCAACAGAATTTTCATTCTGAATTTAAGACTGTGCATTGGTACATACTTATAAGTACCTAAATGTACCATAAACCCAAAAGCTCTTCTCAGAGCTACCCTTCATTTGATCACTCACAATTATTATTTTTTTCTAACTTTTTTCTGTAATTTTCAACAAACTACGCTCAAAGAGCGCTACCCGGTACGCGAACTGGAAGCTAACCGCGCAAAATTTCAAAAAAAAAGTTTTTTCTTCGCACATATGGTCCTCCTCAGCCACCCTCAGAAAACCTAGGGGGTCAAAATACTTGTACCGTGCCCCCTTCTACCCATTCAGAACATTATTTACCCTCCATTTTATACCTTAATTCGACCGAAACACAAAATGGTGGACTCCCGTTACGCTCCTAGTTCGCGGACCGGACCGCTTTCCGGGAAGCGGTCCAAAAAAAAGGTGGGAAAGTAATTTACAGAAAAACGACTAGAGACACTCTCACCAAATATAGATTAGCTCATACTACATAACAATCCCTTTCATTCTCACAAATTTGATTGAAATTTCATTTAGCCATTTAGCCTGTAGACCTCTCTAAGTACCGTGAGGTAAATTACTTCACAAAACACATCTGAAGTGTTGGAATTGACAACCAATGAAAATGTTACTTTCATTTTCTACTTTTATTACCTGACATTTGATTGGTTATATACCTGAATATATATAAAGGAAGAGAAGAAAACACAGCCATTTTGACTGCTACTTCTTGTTGTACATCACATTTGAATAGCTACAAAACACTTCAACTTGTTTCTAAAGGTAAGTTGTTATTTTTAAAACTGAAGTATATTGTGCACTATAACTTAATATGGTAGACTTTTTCTGATAGATATATACTATCCCTCTGTAGTAGTTATGTATTTAGATAGACTTCTCTGTTATAGTTATGAATGGAGTTAGGCTTGTCTTGGTTAAATCACATACACTTTTTTATAGTCCTATTTCCACTCTGATACTATACACTGCCAAAAGAAAAATTCACTGATAAAAACTGCCTATCTAAAATTAATCCCAACAGTGCCCTATCTCTACTAATATATATTTTTTTAATCATAATTTCAGGCAAAATGGAAGGCGAGCAACAAGTTAAATTTTCAATTGTACTGGAGGAGAGCAGCCAAGAAAAAATTGATGATTTCATGGATCAAAGTAGAGACCAGGAACTACTGCAATGTGTTGAAGCAGTGGATAACCTGCTTCAAAATGAGAACATGTTACACCCTATATTCAATTTTGAAATTTCTGACACTGAAATGTTAGAAAGTTTAATGGATTATGAAACACAATCAAAATAAAAAAAAAACTTTAAAAATAAAGAAAAAAAAAAACAACAAAAACAACAAACAATTAACATACAGTATTTGAAAAGTCTATCATTCTATTATCCTTATAGTACGCTGCCCAGAATGCTTTCCGGTTCGCGTACTAGGCGCTCATCACGCAAAAAAAAAAATATTTTTTTTTTTACCCTGCTGGGCCCTTTTAAAACCTCCACATAAAACCTAGGGGGTCAACGAGGATCTACTATGCCCCCTTATGGTAATTTCCCCCTTTGTTTTGGCCTCCTCTTGTCTCTCGATCCTACCGAGAGACAAGATGGCGGCCGCTCCGGACTGTTTAGAATGTTGACAGACACCGGAGAACCAATCAGCTTCGCATCGCAAAGTTCCGTTACGCGAAAAGTACGCGAACCGGATCGCTGCCCGGAGCGCTGTTACAGATATATATCTTACTTTGAACGTTAATTTCTCAAAATCCACTGAAGCACATATATTGAGACCTAGCAAAGGCACATCGGGCTAACATTCCCTACAATTTTGCCAAGTTTCGTGCAAATCCATTCAGCCGTTCGAGCTAAAAGTGAGTCCAACCGCCCTATGGAAATTAACATGGGAAAAATGCGTTTTGGGACCCCCTTTTATCTCAGCCCCCCCTTGCCGAAACCCCCCCAAATTTCCAGGAGCTGCTCAGAAACAAAATGTGCCATTTTCCAGAAAATTTCAGCCAATTCCGTCCACAAACACCAAAGTTATTAGACATAGAATTTTCAGAAATCCCATAGGGAAAAAATCCTAACTATATATACCTACTGCCAGTAGGTAATATATATATATATATATATATATATATATATATATATATATATATATATATATATATATATATATGAAATACAAGCTTCTCCTCGAATTTTGCAGCGTTTCAGGCAGCAGCGCACGCCGGCAAACGAGGGAGACGGACCACAGGAATCAGCAAGGATGGTTTATTGTTGCAACCACACAGAGAATAGCTACGCGTTTCAGGCTAACTCGCCCTTGTTCACACTGCAACATTACAACACATGAGATGCTTATTTTATATTTGCTCAACTATGTGTACAACCACTCTTAGTGACATCACCTATCACATGATGAATAAATAAAAAGTGAAGAAAAACTACCACTTGTAGTTTTAGCAGCATGGATTCTACACATTTAAACTCACAGGATAAATCCCAATATGACAAGATTTGCAATTACAGGCAAAGATGAATAATAACATATGTTTTAAAATAAATAGGTTAAAACTATGTCTAGATACTTCTTCATACATTTGGCAAATTGATTTTTGATAACTGTATAAATACATAATTTTGTCTCACTTAAAGACCCTAAATTGAAGGAGTCTTCTGGACGTATGCTATATGCAAAAAACTTGTCAATAATTATAAACTCCATGTGCAAAATTCAGCAAAGCAGCAATAGATGGAAAAGTGCAATTAAGTTGTGCAGATATATGTGCAAAGCAAGCAGAATAAAGTGCAAAACTGACGACATCAAGAGATAATATCATTTTCATGTTAAGAACATCTCAGATCCCTGAGATATAATCCCTTTATAATTCCAATGACTTCCATCTACCTCTTAAAAACGGTCAGTATCAAAAAGTTAAAACCCACAACCTCTAAATATAAATAAGTAATAAATATGTATACTAAACACAATGCAATACAAAATATCAATGCAATATTATATAAATAGTAGTATAAAAAGGTAGTCAGAAAATACATACTATTTTGGAATATAATATTACAAGTATTTACATCAAGGAATAACTCAATAATCATCACAATAAATATGTATGTTGAACAGATATATATAGAGAGATACAGTTACAATCAATTTAGACAGAAAAACCTCATTATGGACATTGTGAGAGATGGAATCGTCATTGCCACTCACCAAATCAACCTTCAATAGGGAACCTAACTGAAAGAGAGTGTGTAGACTGTGGTGGTGAAGACTTAAGAATCACTGTGAAAAATCTACCAGTAAAATAGGCCCCTACAAAAAATGGTGCATTTCTTCTATATTATTTAAACCATTAGGCCAACAGCTATCAAATTCAAGTATCATTTTCGATTCAAGCTGTCTTAATAGCAGTTCACGCTCACCCCCTCTTTTTAATTGTGGAATCGCCCCCACCACAAAGTATTTTAAACAGGATAGGTCATTGTTGTGGACTCTTCTGAAGTGGCGGGCAACCGGGTTGGCCGGATCATTGTGCAGAATTGCACGGAGATGTTGTAATATCCTGACATGCACCTGAAGCTTGGTACTGCCTATGTATTTTAGGCAACAGGTGCATGTCAGGACATAAACGGTGTAATCCGTTTTGCAATTGTAATTGCTATTAATTGGTCTAGGATCGGCACAAAAGGGGGTGGAGTAGTAAGAAGTGTTAATGCCAAATTTACAAGCACGGCAGCTCGAACACTTGTAAAAGCCTTTGGAAGGTTGAAGCCAAGGAATTTTGGATTTTAATTCTGGGGCTGCTTTATCTAAAGTAATGCCCATACTTCTGGCCCGTCTAAATGTAATAATGCGATTACTTGGTAGTTTATGATTCAACACAGGGTCACTTTGAATAATTGGCCAATTCTTTTTCATTATAGCTTTAAGTATTCTGTCTTCACTACTGAATGTGGTTATCATTCGTGGGCTGTCATCCCTTGACTCAGAAGGTGCCTCCAATGCCAAATCTTGCAAAGCATTTGGAAACAGACTTTCTCTAGTTCTAGATTTAGCTTTTTATTTGGCTTGGTTTAGGATGGTGTCAAAGTAGCCTCTTGCCTTGAGTCGTGTCAGCATATCTCTAAGACAGGACTCAAAGTCAATTGGAGAGCTACAAATCCTCTTCAGCCTTAAAATCTCCCCATACGGTATGCTGGCAATTGTATGTTTAGGGTGCATACTAGACGCACGGAGAGTTGCATTCCCTGCAGTGATTTTTCTATGCAGGGTCGTGTTGATCTTAGACTCAGAGATGTAGACTTCCACATCAAGGAACTGTATCCTCTGTTTATCAATATGGGCAGTGAACTTAAGATTGAGGGAATTATTATTGATGTTTTGTACAAATAATGAGGCCTCCTCCTTGGTCCCTTTCCATACTATAAAGATATCATCTATATATCTCAAATAGCATTTGACATTATTCTCCATCCATTGGTAGAGGTCAGAGGCAAGGACCTGTTCCGCCCATCAGCCAACGTGCAAGCATGCATAGCTGGGGGAGAAACAGGCCCCCATCGCTACTCCTCTCAATTGTTTAAAGATCTCTTTACCAAATAGAAAGTAGTTGTTGTTCAGGCACCACTCTATGAGACACAGGGTGACTTTATTGTGCTCATAGAGGGAGATTGGTTGTTTCGCCAAGAAGTGTTTAATGGCAGAGAGGCCATGTGTATGATTAATGCTAGTATATAGTGCTTCTACATCAAGTGAGATTAACCACATGTCTTGATCCCAATTGATGTGTTGTATCTTGACTAAAAAGTTGCTAGTGTCCTGTACAAAGCTAGGTAAGTTTTTCACTATGTCTTGAAGAAAAAAGTCTATATATTCCCCTGCTTTTTCACCCATACTTTTTACAGCCGATTTAATGGGTCAGCCCGGCACTGGCCTAACAGCTTTATGAATTTTGGGAATTAAGTAAAGGGCTGGCAATACAGGGAACTCAACATACATAAATTTATATTCCTCAAAGGAAATAATTCCTTCTCTTCTCCATTGCCCCAGCATTTTGTGTAGGATTTCTTTAGCATTGTCATAATCTTTTGATGTCGATTTTTTGTAGCAAAGGGGGTCACTTAACTGTTGTGTTGCTTCATTCAAATAGTTACTTTGGGCCAGATGACTAGATTCCCCCCTTGTCCAATTTTTTGATTATAATTTCATGATTTTCCCCTCATTTTTTCATTAACTTCACATACTCCCTTTTTAGGTGTGTACTTTTCTTTTGTCTCTTGTTAGTCCTTAAAAATAGTTTCTTGATGTCGTTAATGATGCAATCAATGGAACACATCAATGGCATCCTTCGGCATTACAGGCATAAATTTGGATTTGCTTTTGAACGGGCTCAGCCCTGCTCCCTTCTGTGAAATCGAAATTTTGCTCAGCCTAGCTTGGGTGGCTACATCAATGTCACAATCTTGGTTATATGTAGAATTGTTTAAATCATTAATGTCTAGGAAAGTATGGACATCAGAGGCCGACAACAAATTGATATTGTCTACGTCTTCTGCATCACGGTTGTCTGTATTTGCGGCAACGTCTTTGACAGTTTTCAAAGCAAAATGTTTTTTCAACTTGAGCTTGTGTATAAAGCAAAATAGGTCGATGCGAGTTATGGAATAGTTGAAACTTTGGACGGGACAATAGTTCAGACCTAAACATAAAAGCTGTTCCTCAGCTTTGCTCAAAGTAATGTTTGAGAGATTAATTATGGTGTTGTTCACTACCGTCTTTTCACCGACACTTTCTTCTGTTTCTGCTGTTGGGTGTTGTTTCCGCTTGCATCTCCTTTCTTTTCTGCGTTTGTTCCGCCTTTACCTGCTTGCTCTTTTTGTTGCCTCGGTCGTAAGGTTTGCAGACTCTCTTCGACAATAAAGTCCATTTCTTGCTGGAGATTTAGTCTTGTCAGTCCTAATAAGTTTAAATCCAAAAGGGAAGAGTTTGAGTCAATGGTTGAATCGCTAGTTACAGAAACAGTATCAAGGCTTATTTGTTCAATATTGGCATCGTCTTCCTGCAAAGGCAGGATCATACTTGGACCGGCATCAGCGTTCGATGCTCCCGTTGTGTTTATATTGGCACTTTTTTTGCTGTATTCTTGCCTTTTCGCTGAGTTATATCTTCGTGAAAAGGTAAAGGCGTTTCGTGGCTGGAACGCCACTTCTTCAGAGGCCCATTGTCATTTGCGCAGGGAATCGGGTTCTTTTATATACATGCCTTCAATTGGTTCATGGCCCCCCATGGGCCTAACTGGTTGGTTACACATTCATGCGGCATGTTGGGACTTGTAGTTTAGTCCTTAAGCAAAGTTCAATTCCTTGGTAGGTTTCCCTGTGCAAAATAGATAAGACATAAATTAATTCCTTCGTAGGGTCCAGCATCGTAGCAGCAACACAATTTTCATATGGGCGCACTGTGCTGTCTCTTCGGATTGGAATAAGTTTCCCTCCGCAGCCTCTTAAAGTTAAAAGATGGTGCCGGTCTGCACGGTACAGGCCCCGTGTCAGTATTTTGTCAAACAAACGCCCGTGAGCTCCCAGGATGCACACTACAGCTTGCCCGCCTTGCGACTTCCATTATCAGCTTGCCTTTACCATCTGGAAATGATTGCGGCCTGACGCGTTTCGTGGCTGGAACGCCACTTCCTCAGAGGCCCATTGTCATTTGCCCAGGGAATCGGTTTCTTTTACATACATGCCTTCAATTGGTTGACGGCCGCCCCATGGGCCTAATTGGTTGGTTACACATTCATGCGGCATGTTGGGACTTGTAGTTTAGTCCTTAAGCAAAGTTCAATTCCTTAGTAGGTTTCCCTGCGCAAAATAGATAAGACATAAATTAATTCCTTCGTAGGGTCCAGCATCGTAACAGCAAGACATTTTTCATATGGGCGCACTGTGCTGTCTCTTCGGATTGGAATAGGTTTCCGTCCGCAGCCTCGTAAAATTAAAAGATGGAGCCGTCCTGCACGGTACAGGCCCCGTGTCAGTATTTTGTCAAACAAACGCCCTTGAGCTCCCAGGACGCACACTACAGCTTGCCCCCCTTGCGGCTTCCATTAACAGCTTGCCTTTACCATCTGGAAATGATTGCGGGCTGACGCGTTTCGTGGCTGGAACGCCACTTCCTTAGAGGCCCATTGTCATTTGCGCAGGGAATCGGGTTCTTTAATATACATGCCTTCAATTGGTTCATGGCCCCCCCATGGGCCTAACTGGTTGGTTACACATTAATGCGGCATGTTGTGACTTGTAGTTTAGTCCTTAAGCAAAGTTCAATTCCTTAGTAGGTTTCCCTACGCAAAATAGATAAGACATAAATTAATTCCTTTGTAGGCTCCAGCATCGTAACAGCAAGACATTTTTCATATGGGCGCACTGTGCTGTCTCTTCGGATTGGAATAAGTTTCCCTCCGCAGACTCTTAAAGTTAAAAGATGGTGCCGTCATGCACGGTATAGGCCCCGTGTCAGTATTTTGTCAAACAAACGCCCTTGAGATCCCAGGACGCACACTACAGCTTGCCCGCCTTGCGACTTCCATTATCAGCTTGCATTTACCATCTGGAAATGATTGCGGCCTGACGCGTTTCGAGGCTGGAACGCCACTTCCTCAGAGGCCCATTGTCATTTGCGCAGGGAATCAGGTTCTTCTATATACATGCCTTCAATTGATTCACGGCCCCCCATGGGCCTAACTGGTTGGTTACACATTCATGCAGCGTGTTGGGACTTGTAGTTTAGTCCTTAAGCAAAGTTCAATTCCGTAGTAGGTTTCCCTGCGCAAAATAGATAAGACATGAATTAATTCCTTCGAAGGGTCCAACATCGTAACAGCAAGACATTTTTCATATGGGCGCACTATGCTGTCTCTTTGGAGTGGAATAAGTTTCCTTCCGCAGCCTCTTAAAGTTAAAAGATGGTGCCGTCATGCACGGTACAGGCCCCGTGTCAGTATTTTGTCAAACAAACGCACTTGAGCTCCCAGGACGCACATTACAGCTTGCCCGCCTTGCGGCTTCCATTATCAGCTTGCCTTTACCATCTGGAAATGATTGCGGCCTGACGCGTCTCGTGGCTGAAACGCCACTTCCTCAGAGGCCCATTGTCATTTGTGCAGGGAATCGGGTTCTTTTATATACATGCCTTCAATTGGTTCACGGCCCCCCCATGGGCCTAACTGGTTGGTTACATATTCATGCGGCATGTTGGGACTTGTAGTTTAGTCCTTAAGCAAAGTTCAATTCCTTAGTAGGGTTCCCTGCACAAAATAGATAAGACATAAATTAATTCCTTCGTAGGGTCCAGCATCGTAACAGCAAGACATTTTTCATATAGGCGCACTGTGCTGTCTCTTCGGATTGGAATAGGTTTCCGTCCGCAGCCTCGTAAAGTTAAAAGATGGAGCCGTCCTGCACGGTACAGGCCCCATGTCAGTATTTTGTCAAAGAAACGCCCTTGAACTCCCAGGACGCACACTACAGCTTGACCCCCTTGCTGCTTCCATTAACAGCTTGCCTTTACCATCTGGAAATGATTGCGGCCTGACGCGTTTCGTGGCTGGAACGCCACTTCCTCAGAGGCCCATTGTCATTTGCGCAGGGAATCGGGTTCTTTTATATACATGCCTTCAATTGGTTCACGGCCCCCCCATAGGCCTAACTGGTTAGTTACACATTCATGCGGCATGTTGTGACTTGTAGTTTAGTCCCTAAGCAAAGTTCAATTCCTTAGTAGGTTTCCCTACGCAAAATAGATAAGACATAAATTAATTCCTTTGTAGGCTCCAGCATCGTAACAGCAAGACATTTTTCATATGGGCGCACTGTGCTGTCTCTTCGGATTGGAATAAGTTTCCCTCCGCAGACTCTTAAAGTTAAAAGATGGTGCCGTCCTGCACGGTATAGGCGCCGTGTCAGTATTTTGTCAAACAAACGCCCTTGAGATCCCAGGACGCACACTACAGCTTGCCCGCCTTGCGACTTCCATTATCAGCTTGCCTTTACCATCTGGAAATGATTGCGGCCTGACGCGTTTCGTGGCTGGAACGCCACTTCCTCAGAGGCCCATTGTCATTTGCGCAGGGAATCGGTTTCTTTTACATACATGCCTTCAATTGGTTGACGGCCGCCCCATGGGCCTAACTGGTTGGTTACACATTCATGCGGCATGTTGGGACTTGTAGTTTAGTCCTTAAGCAAAGTTCAATTCCTTAGTAGGTTTCCCTGCGCAAAATAGATAAGACATAAATTAATTCCTTCGTAGGGTCCAGCATCGTAACAGCAAGACATTTTTCATATGGGCGCACTGTGCTGTCTCTTCGGATTGGAATAGGTTTCCGTCCGCAGCCTCGTAAAATTAAAAGATGGAGCCGTCCTGCACGGTACAGGCCCCGTGTCAGTATTTTGTCAAACAAACGCCCTTGAGCTCCCAGGACACACACTACAGCTTGCCCCCCTTGCGGCTTCCATTAACAGCTTGCCTTTACCATCTGGAAATGATTGCGGGCTGACGCGTTTCGTGGCTGGAATGCCACTTCCTTAGAGGCCCATTGTCATTTGCGCAGGGAATCGGGTTCTTTAATATACATGCCTTCAATTGGTTCATGGCCCCCCCATGGGCCTAACTGGTTGGTTACACATTAATGCGGCATGTTGTGACTTGTAGTTTAGTCCTTAAGCAAAGTTCAATTCCTTAGTAGGTTTCCCTACGCAAAATAGATAAGACATAAATTAATTCCTTTGTAGGCTCCAGCATCGTAACAGCAAGACATTTTTCATATGGGCGCACTGTGCTGTCTCTTCGGATTGGAATAAGTTTCCCTCCGCAGACTCTTAAAGTTAAAAGATGGTGCCGTCATGCACGGTATAGGCCCCGTGTCAGTATTTTGTCAAACAAACGCCCTTGAGATCCCAGGACGCACACTACAGCTTGCCCGCCTTGCGACTTCCATTATCAGCTTGCATTTACCATCTGGAAATGCTTGCGGCCTGACGCGTTTCGAGGCTGGAACGCCACTTCCTCAGAGGCCCATTGTCATTTGCGCAGGGAATCAGGTTCTTCTATATACATGCCTTCAATTGATTCACGGCCCCCCATGGGCCTAACTGGTTGGTCACACATTCATGCAGCGTGTTGGGACTTGTAGTTTAGTCCTTAAGCAAAGTTCAATTCCGTAGTAGGTTTCCCTGCGCAAAATAGATAAGACATGAATTAATTCCTTCGAAGGGTCCAACATCGTAACAGCAAGACATTTTTCATATGGGCGCACTATGCTGTCTCTTTGGATTGGAATAAGTTTCCTTCCGCAGCCTCTTAAAGTTAAAAGATGGTGCCGTCCTGCACGGTACAGGCCCCGTGTCAGTATTTTGTCAAACAAACGCACTTGAGCTCCCAGGACGCACATTACAGCTTGCCCGCCTTGCGGCTTCCATTATCAGCTTGCCTTTACCATCTGGAAATGATTGCGGCCTGACGCGTCTCGTGGCTGAAACGCCACTTCCTCAGAGGCCCATTGTCATTTGTGCAGGGAATCGGGTTCTTTTATATACATGCCTTCAATTGGTTCACGGCCCCCCATGGGCCTAACTGGTTGATTACACATTCATGCGGCATGTTGGGACTTGTAGTTTAGTCCTTAAGCAAAGTTCAATTCCTTAGTAGGTTTCCCTGCGCAAAATAGATAAGACATAAATTAATTCCTTCGTAGGGTCCAGCATCGTAACAGCAAGACATTTTTCATATGGGCGCACTGTGCTGTCTCTTTGGATTGGAATAGGTTTCCGTCCGCAGCCTCGTAAAGTTAAAAGATGGAGCCGTCCTGCACGGTACAGGCCCCATGTCAGTATTTTGTCAAACAAACGCCCTTGAACTCCCAGGACGCACACTACAGCTTGCCCCCCTTGCTGCTTCCATTAACAGCTTGCCTTTACCATCTGGAAATGATTGCGGCCTGACGCGTTTCGTGGCTAGAACGCCACTTCCTCAGAGGCCCATTGTCATTTGCGCAGGGAATCGGGTTCTTTTATATACATGCCTTCAATTGGTTCACGGCCCCCCCATGGGCCTAACTGGTTAGTTACACATTCATGCGGCATGTTGTGACTTGTAGTTTAGTCCTTAAGCAAAGTTCAATTCCTTAGTAGGTCTCCCTACGCAAAATAGATAAGACATAAATTAATTCCTTTGTAGGCTCCAGCATCGTAAAAGCAAGACATTTTTCATATGGGCGCACTGTGCTGTCTCTTCGGATTGGAATAAGTTTCCCTCCGCAGACTCTTAAAGTTAAAAGATGGTGCCGTCCTGCACGGTATAGGCGCCGTGTCAGTATTTTGTCAAACAAACGCCCTTGAGATCCCAGGACGCACACTACAGCTTGCCCGCCTTGCGACTTCCATTATCAGCTTGCATTTACCATCTGGAAATGATTGCGGCCTGACGCGTTTCGAGGCTGGAACGCCACTTCCTCAGAGGCCCATTGTCATTTGCGCAGGGAATCAGGTTCTTCTATATACATGCCTTCAATTGATTCACGGCCCCCCATGGGCCTAACTGGTTGGTTACACATTCATGCAGCATGTTGGGACTTGTAGTTTAGTCCTTAAGCAAAGTTCAATTCCTTATTAGGTTTCCCTGTGCAAAATAGATAGGAGATAAATTAATTTCTTCGTAAGGTCCAGCATCGTAACAGCAAGACATATATATGTGATCTCCAGAAGGGACAGGTGTTGATAGATGGACTACGAGGCAGCAGCTGGACATTGTAAATATGGCACAACAACCAACTGTGGTATTTTAGAAAAACTCTGATGACAAACAGCTTGCCACTTCACAGGAGGAATACGATTGATGTCATGAATGATGTAATATGTGACATCATCAGCAGTGGATTGCGGGTGCACGATATATAGTTAGTGGAACTAACTATATATGCGAATTTCAATGGTTTTGTGCGAGTAAAATAAGGTTTTGTAAATGCTAATCCCTAACTATATGTGGTCTATAACCTATGGTTTTTTCAGTGAATATATATATATATATATATATATATATATATATATATTTTTGTTTGTTTTTGTGGCCAATATCCGTGCCTTTTGGTTGAAATGCTCAATTCACGTGGCTCAATCTGTATGTATATATGATGAAATAGTAACTTGTTGCTACAAATGTTTTTAAATTGCACTAGAGCACTTTATTGTACATAGCGCCGTTCAGCTTACATGAATTGTTTGCATATTTGTACACTCTAAGATGACCGCCACGTTTACCCTCTTAATGCAAGTAAACCGTTTTCAATGTCGTTGAAGGTAATGCAGGAAGGGGCTTTAAATGGCGTCTTGTAATATTGCACAGGTTGACACTGACGAAGCTTTCTGGCGAAACGCGTCTGTTGGGGTAGGGGCTTACATTAAAATTTATCATCTATGATATTGGTGTGCTGGTCATTCTTCTAGCCGAAAATTGGAGTGGATTGTGTGGAAATATATATATATATATATATATATATATATATATATATATATATATATTACCTACTGGCGATAGCCAGTAGGTATATATAGTTAGGATTTTTTTCCTATGGGATTTTTGAAAATTCTATGTCGAATAACTTTGGCTTATGAGGACAGAATTGGCTGAAATTTTCAGGAAAATGGAACATTTTGTTTCTGAGCAGCCCCTGAAAATTTGGGGGGGTTTCGTCAAGGGGGGGCCGAGAAAAAAGGGGGGTCCCAAAACGTGTTTTTCCCATGCAATTTTCCATAGGGCGGTTGGCCTCACTTTTAGCCTGAACGGCTGAATGGATTTACACCAAACTTGGCAAAATTGTAGGGACTGGTAGCCCGATGTGCCTTTGCTATGTCTCAAGATATAGGCTCCAGTGGTTTTTACGAAAATTAACTTTGAAAAATATATATTGGGCTACTTTGGGCTATATATATGTTGGAGCCCAAATGTAGCCCAATGTAGCCCAATGTAGCCCAATGTAGCCCAAAGATGGCCACCAGAGACAAAAAAAACCAAATGTAGCCCAAATTTCAGCCAGATGTAGCCCAACTATAGCCCAATGACAGATTGTCCCAGAGTGTTCTAAAGAACAACTAGAGTGCTAACAGTCCTACTTATTACAAAGGTATGGCACACCTGAAGCCATCTTGATTGGAATAAAGTGGTAACTCTTAAAACATTTAATTTAAAAAGGAACAAAATGAGGGGGTTCATTTTGCCATAGAAAGTATGATTAGCGAATATATGACGAAATCCCGCATACCATCAGTCCGCAAAAAAAATCCTGCATGTACTATTAGGCCGCAAATTAAAATAACGAAAACTTTTAGAACGAATATGCCTTTAGCATACACTAAACAACTAAACTACCCTAAACCCTAAAACACTACCCCCAGCATGACCCTACACTACACAAACAGTACAACACTACCCTAAACCCTAAAACACTACCCCCAGCATGACCCTACACTACACAAACACTACAACACTACCCTAAACCCTAAAACACTACCCCCAGCATGACCCTACACTACGCAAACACTACAACACTACCCTAAACCCTAAAACACTACCCCCAGCATGACCCTACACTACGCAAACACTACAACACTACCCTAAACCCTAAAACACTACCCCCAGCATGACCCTACACTACGCAAACACTACAACACTACCCAAAACCCTAAAACACTACACCCCAGCATGACCCTACACTACGCAAACACTACAACACTACCCTAAACCCTAAAACACTACCCCCAGCATGACCCTACACTACGCAAACACTACAACACAACCCTAAACCCTAAAACACTACCCCCAGCATGACCCTACACTACGCAAACACTACAACACAACCCTAAACCC
This sequence comes from Lissotriton vulgaris, assembly GCF_964263255.1. NCBI lineage: Eukaryota > Metazoa > Chordata > Amphibia > Caudata > Salamandridae > Lissotriton > Lissotriton vulgaris. The sequence goes on along the minus strand of NW_028251551.1, from coordinate 21,548 downwards.
TAAAACACTACCCCCAGCATGACCCTACACTACGCAAACACTACAACACTAACCTAAATCCTAAAACACTACCCCCAGCATGACCCTACACTACGCAAACACTACAACACTACCCAAAACCCTAAAACACTACACCCCAGCATGACCCTACACTACGCAAACACTACAACACTACCCTAAACCCTAAAACACTACCCCCAGCATGACCCTACACCACGCAAACACTACAACACTACCCAAAACCCTAAAACACTACACCCCAGCATGACCCTACACTACGCAAACACTACAACACTACTCTAAACCCTAAAAAACTACCCCCAGCATGACCCTACACTACGCAAACACTACAACACTACCCTAAACCCTAAAACACTACCCCCAGCATGACCCTACACTACGCAAACACTACAACACTACCCTAAACCCTAAAACACTACCCCCAGCATGACCCTACACTACGCAAACACTACAACACTACCCTAAACCCTAAAACACTACCCCCAGCATGACCCTACACTACGCAAACACTACAACACTACCCTAAACCCTAAAACACTACCCTCAGCATGACCCTACACTACGCAAACACTACAACACTACCCCAAACCCTAAAACACTACCCCCAGCATGACCCTACACTACGCAAACACTACAACACTACCCAAAACCCTAAAACACTACCCCCCAGCATGACCCTACACTACGCAAACACTACAACACTACCCAAAACCCTAAAACACTACACCCCAGCATGACCCTACACTACGCAAACACTACAACACTACCCTAAACCCTAAAACACTACCCCCAGCATGACCCTACACTACGCAAACACTACAACACTACCCAAAACCCTAAAACACTACCCCCAGCATGACCCTACACTACGCAAACACTACAACACTACCCTAAACCCTAAAACACTACCCCCAGCATGACCCTACACTACGCAAACTCTACAACACTACCCTAAACCCTAAAACACTACCCCCAGCATGACCCTACACTACGCAAACACTACAACACTACCCTAAACCCTAAAACACTACCCCCAGCATGACCCTACACTACGCAAACACTACAACACTACCCTAAACCCTAAAACACTACCCTCAGCATGACCCTACACTACGCAAACACTACAACACTACCCAAAACCCTAAAACACTACCCTCAGCATGACCCTACACTACGCAAACACTACAACACTACCCAAAACCCTAAAACACTACCCCCAGCATGAACCTACACTACGCAAACACTACAACACTACCCAAAACCCTAAAACACTACCCCCCAGCATGACCCTACACTACGCAAACACTACAACACTACCCAAAACCCTAAAACACTACCCCCAGCATGACCCTACACTACGCAAACACTACAACACTACCCAAAACCCTAAAACACTACCCCCAGCATGACCCTGCACTACGCAAACACTACAACACTACCCAAAACCCTAAAACACTACACCCCAGCATGACCCTACACTACGCAAACACTACAACATTACCCAAAACCCTAAAACACTACACCCCAGCATGACCCTACACTACGCAAACACTACAACACTACCCAAAACCCTAAAACACTACCCCCAGCATGACCCTACACTACGCAAACACTACAACACTACCCAAAACCCTAAAACACTACCCCCAGCATGACCCTACACTACGCAAACACTACAACACTACCCTAAACCCTAAAAGACTACCCCCAGCATGACCCTACACTACGCAAACACTACAACACTATCCTAAACCCTAAAACACTACGCCCAGCATGACCCTACACTACGCAAACACTACAACACTACCCTAAACCCTAAAACACTAGCCCCAGCATGACCCTACACTACGCAAACACTACAACACTACCCTAAACCCTAAAACACTACCCCCAGCATGACCCTACACTACGCAAACACTACAACACTACCCTAAACCCTAAAACACTACCCCCAGCATGACCCTACACTACGCAAACACTACAACACTACCCTAAACCCTAAAACACTACCCTCAGCATGACCCTACACTACGCAAACACTACAACACTACCCAAAACCCTAAAACACTACCCCCAGCATGACCCTACACTACGCAAACACTACAACACTACCCAAAACCCTAAAACACTACCCCCCAGCATGACCCTACACTACGCAAACACTACAACACTACCCAAAACCCTAAAACACTACACCCCAGCATGACCCTACACTACGCAAACACTACAACACTACCCTAAACCCTAAAACACTACCCCCAGCATGACCCTACACTACGCAAACACTACAACACTACCCTAAACCCTAAAACACTACCCCCACAACTCTACACTACACTAACACAACACTACACTACACAACACTACACTACACTACACAATCACTAACCCACGAAAAAATTAACACAAACCCACTTACCTCTCTCGTCATCGTGGTTTTCACAACGCAAATGTATTTACCATACATGCCTTTAAAACGTAATTCTTTGTAAAGGCATGCGCGATAAATGCACATGCGTTTTGAAAAAATGCGGGATAATGGTATGCGAGCTCAATGACCTTGCGGGATAATGGTATGCGGACTTGAAAGTCTGCGGGATAAAAAATGCGGGAAAATGGCTGCAAACCATGATTAGCAGCAGACTTCCCTGGTGAGCACTAGCTTTACTACAGTGATCTAATGAGCAACTAGAGTGCTAACATTCAGAATTTATGGCAAATGTGTGACACATCTGAATGCCTTCTTGATAGAACCAAAGTAAACAAGCATTGAAAATGCAATAGATCTCGCCCTCGTTTAAGTTAAAGCCATTCTGTTTGTAATGAGGTGGCTTTTTAGCTTTGCTTTTATTAGTGTTTTTAAAACTTTCATGTAAATAACATGCATATGTATGCATATATGTATATGTATGCATGCATTTATATTTATATAGATATGCAGATTACATATGTTTATATATGTATATTACCTACTGGCGATAGCCAGTGGGTATATATAGTTAGGATTTTTTCTCTATGGGATTTCTGAAAATTCTATGTCTAATAACTTTGGCGTTTGTGGACGGAATTGGCTGAAATTTTCAGGAAAATGGCACATGGCACACCCTGAAAATTTGGTGGGGTTTCGTCAAGGGGGGGCCGAGAACAAAGGGGGGTCCCAAAACGCGTTTTTCCCATTCATTTTTCCATAGGGCGGTTGGACTCACTTTTAGCTCGAACGGCTGAATAGATTTACATGAAACTTGGCAAAATTGTAGATATGGTTTGCCCGACGTGCCTTTGCTATGTCTCAATATATGTGCTCGAGTGGATTTTGAGAAATTAACGTTTAAAAAAATATATATATCTGTGACAGCGCTCCGGTTAGCGCCCCGGTTCGCGTACCTGACGCGTAACGGAACTTCGCGAAGCGAATCTGATTGGCTCTCCGGTGTCTGTCAACATTCTAAACAAACCGGAGCGGCCGCCATCTTGTCTCTCTGTACGATCGAGAGACAAGATGTTGTGAAAAACGAAGGGGGAAATGAAGGAAAGGGGGCAAGGTAGACCACTCCTGACCCCCTAGGATTGATGAGGGGGATATTAAAGTGCCCCGCGGGGCAAAAAATTTTGCGATTTTACGCCGTAGAGGCGCGTCCCGGTACGCGAACCGGGCAGCTCACCGGGCAGCTAACCGGGCAGCTAACCGGCAGCGTAGCTGTCAACATTGTAAACAGTCCGGAGCGGCCGCCATCTTGTCTCTTGGTAGGTTCGAGAGACAAGATGTGGTGAAAAAAGAAGGGGGAAATGAAGGAAAGGGGGCAAGGTAAACCCCTCCTGACCCCCTAGGATTGATGAGGGGGATATTAAAGTCCCCCACGATTTTTCGCGGTAGAGGCGCTTCCCGGTACGCGAACCGGGCAGCTAACCGGCAGCGTAACGGGAGTCCGCCATCTTGTGTTTTTGGAGCGTCCGGTTCGCGTACCGGGTAGCGTCCCGGTAAGCGTAACAAGGGGAAAACCAAGAGAAACAGTAAAAAAAAAATTAAGGGAATAGATTTCCAGCAAACTTGGCAAAATTGTAGGCACTGTTTGTTTGATGTGCCTTTGCAAGGCCTCAAGATATGTGCACGTGTGGATTTTGTCTAATTAAGGTTAAAAAAAATATATATATCTGTAAGCGTGCTCCGGCACGCTTACGTTACGGGTTTTGTTTGCGCTGCAGAACCGATACGTCACGGTTATGCGACGCGTCATGAGGCGTCTCACGTGGCTACGTGATACGTCACGTAATAAAGAATATATTTTACAGCTATAGATATTAGCTTTTAAAAAACCAATGAAATTCACTGAAAAAACCATAGGTTATAGACCATATATAGTTAGGAATTTGCATTTACAAAACCTTGAAAATTCACTGAAAAAACCATAGGTTAGAGACCATATATAGTTAGCTGGACATTTTATTGACATAAAACCAATGAAATTCCATATATAGTTAGTTGCACTAACTATATATCGCGCACCCGCAATCCACTGCTGATGATGTCACATATTACATCATTCATGACATGGTCAGTGACATCACTGATGACATCACTGATGACATCTCAAATGACATCACTGATGACATCACTGATGACATCTCAAATGACATCACTGATGACATCATCTAGTGTCTGTGTGTTTTTGTAAAGTTTAAATATGTTTTACATATTGAAGAATGAGTGGATGTATGGAAGACTGAGTGTGTGTGTGGCTGGCTGGGAGGTGTGTGACTCTGTGCATATCAATGTGTACTTGTATCAGTGATTGTATAAGAGAGTAAGTATGTGTTAGTATATGTGTGAAAAGTATGGTGTTCTGTGTTTAACTGTATAGATGAGGAAATCGAAGTGTGATTGATTCTTCACAGGACTGACTAGGTGTATGAGTGCATATGATAGTGTTGTAATAATGAGTGACTGTATGTATGAGTGATTGTATGGGTGAATGAGTGAATGTGTGTGTAGACGTAGGAATCAGTGAGTGCGTATGTAGTAACTGGTATTGGTGTGTCATGATGTCATCAGTGATGTCATTTGAGATGTCATCAGTGATGTCATTTGAGATGTCATCAGTGATGTCATCAGTGATGTCACTGAAGTATGGTGTTCTGTGTTTAACTGTATAGATGAGGAAATGGAAGTGTGATTGATTCTGTACAGGACTGACTAGGTGTGTGAGTAACTCCATGGATGAGTGGCAGTGTGTGAGTGTCTGCATAGGTGTATGAGTGCATATGATAGTGTTGTAATAATGAGTGACTGTATGTATGAGTGATTGTATGGGTGAATGAGTGAATGTGTGTGTAGACGTAGGAATCAGTGAGTGCGTATGTAGTAACTGGTATTGGTGTGTCATGATGTCATCACTGATGTCATTTGAGATGTCATCAGTGATGTCATCAGTGATGTCATTTGAGATGTCATCAGTGATGTCATCAGTGATGTCACTGACCATGTCATGAATGATGTAATATGTGACATCATCAGCAGTGGATTGCGGGTGCGCGATATATAGTTAGTGCAACTAACTATATATGGAATTTCATTGGTTTTATGTCAATAAAATGTCCAGCTAACTATATATGGTCTCTAACCTATGGTTTTTTCAGTGAATTTTCAAGGTTTTGTAAATGCAAATTCCTAACTATATATGGTCTATAACCTATGGTTTTTTCAGTGAATATATATATATATATATATATATATTCACTGAAAAAAACATAGGTTATAGACCATATATAGTTAGGGATTTGCATTTACAAAACCTTATTTTACTCGCATAAAACCATTGAAATTCCATATATAGTTAGTTGCGCTAACTATATATCGCGCACCCGCAATCCACTGCTGATGATGTCACATATTACATCATTCATGACATGGTCAGTGACATCACTGATGACATCACTGATGACAACATCCAGTGACTGTATGTTTCTGTAAAGTGTAAATATGTCTTACATATTGAAGAATGAGTGGATGTATAAGTGTCTGGATGAAGGATTTAGTAGGTGCATGACTGACTGTATGAGTGAGTGATTAAATATGTCTCACTGAGTGCATGGGTTAGTGACTAAACTGTCTTAATTTGTGCATTATTATGTCTGTTGTTCTGTAAACTGCTGCATGTGTTGATAAGAACCTATATGAGTAACTATATGGGTTATTGATTGGTAGCCCAGGTATTTGTATGGGAGACTGAGTGTGTGTGTGGGTGGCTGGGAGGTGTATGACTCTGTCCATAGATGTGTGAGCAGTTGATTCACTAGATGTATGGTTTCAAAAGTGCATGTGGAAACAGCTGTATGGGCGGTTGACTGTGTGCATGAGTGTATTGGTGAGTGAATGGATATCTCAGTGCTACATGTCAAAGTAAGTACATATGTAAAACACAGTACATGTGAGAGTTGACATATATAAATAACTGTGCATAAGAGCCAGTGAATGTGTGAGTGGCTGTATGGATCATTGTGAACTTGTATCAGGGATTGTATAAGAAAGTAAATATGTGTTAGTATATGTTTGAATAAGTAAAGTTTGTATAACTGTATAGTTGAGGAAATGGAGGTGTGATTGATTCTTTGCATGACTGACTAGGTGTGTGAGTAACTGCATGGATGAGTGACAGTCTGTGAGTGTCTGTTTACACTGATTGTATCTAAGGTTATATTAGAGTCTGAAGAGGTTCATCGTATTATCACATGAATGATATCATCAGTGATGTGATCAGTAATGTCAAATGAGATGTCATCAGTGATGTCATCAGTGATGTCATTTGAGATGTCATCAGTGATGTCATTTGAGATGTCATCAGTGATGTCATTTGAGATGTCATCAGTGATGTCACTGACCATGTCATGAATGATGTAATATGTGACATCATCAGCAGTGGATTGCGGGTGCGCGATATATAGTTAGCGCAACTAACTATATATGGAATTTCAATGGTTTTATGCGAGTAAAATAAGGTTTTGTAAATGCAAATTCCTAACTATATATGGTCTATAACCTATGGTTTTTTCTGTGAATTTCATTGGTTTTTTAAAAGCTAACATCTGTAGCTGTAAAATGTATTCTTCTTTAAATCTTAAAATATATTTTAGATGTTTATTAATAATTTTTTTTTTAATATTTTTTTTCTTCGCTTCTAGTTCGCGAACCGGGAAGCTTTCCGTTAGCTCATCTTGATGCCGCGACCTAGTCCGCGAACCGGTCAACGTTACGTTAGCGGAACTGTGACGCGTCGCGGAAGCGCGACGTATCACGTTGTCGCGTAATGCGTCTAATGACGCGCTGCGTTAGCGCTCCCGGAAGTGCTCCGGACCGCGAACCGGAAGCGATCCGGGACGCGGCGCGCACCGCGTAACGTAAGCGGAACAGGTCATGTGACTTGTTTATCAAACTTTTCATTGGTTCATTTCACTTTTGGTTTCCAAATGATGTATGACTAGGTCATGTGACCTAAAAATAACACTTTTCATTGGTTCAGAACTTTTGCTTTTCCCAAATCATGTAAACCCCTCCTTCTTTCCTCACTCTGACTTTCATCTTGGTGAGAGAAAGACCATTTACCTGGAGTTCAACAATGGCTTCCATACTTGCTGCAGCTGGTGCACCCCCACCACCACCTCCACCTCCTCATAAGAAGAGAGGACCACCAAGTCAATTTACCTCCAACAGAGAGCAGGAAGAGGAGGAAGAAGAAGAAGAGGATACAGATCAACCACAATTTATCCCGGAGTTGCCCCGTGTTTCTAAGAGAAAAACAAGTTTCATCTGGCAGTTTTTTTCCATCCCTCCAGGGGAGAAGAAGGTGAATGCGAAATATGCCACCTGCCTCATCTGTGATTACAGATTGTCTAGAGGCACAGAGAAGAAATATAGTATGGGCAACTATACTATGCATCGACATATGACCAGGTGGCATCCCTTAAACTACAGCCGGGCTGAGTTAAGGGACCTACAAGACAATCCCCCGACAACTCCTGTGGCCAGATCTACCTCAACAATGTCTTTGACAGGAAGAGAGGCACAGGAAACTGTGCCAAACATTCAACCAAATTTTAAACATATGAGGTTTACTTGTATATATTGTGGTGCTATGCTGTCGTATGGGAACATGAGCATCAACTTGATTAATATGGTGTTCGAAAACCATAAGTGCCCTAATGCACCCAAGCAGTAATTTTTTTTTTGCTCCTGTTGAGCCATTTTCAATGCCTGTTTTTTTGTTGTTTCCCCTCCATAAAAAACACAAAAAAAACATAAAACTGTTCTAAAAATACAAAAAAATCAAAAAATGTTCAGAAAAAAAAAAATATATATATAAAACAACAAAAACAAAAAAAAAAGTTATTTTCAGAACTACCTCCCCTTTCAAATAAAATTGCTAGAATGTTTATCACTCTGGCAAGCTCTATTTCTTTTGGTTCGCTTCAAGTTCGCTGACCGGTTCGCGAACTGTAAGCGAACTAAAAAAATATTTTTTAAAAAAAAGAAGAGTTAGTATAAGGGAAGTAAACAGAGAATAATGTAAAAAGAAAGACAGCTATAGAGAGTAAATGAGAGATAGTGTCAGTGACATCATCAGCAGTGCATTGCGGGTAAAAAGAGTAGAAAACATTTACCTTATAATTCTTGTTACCTTTTTAAAATATTTTTTCATACTTTCAATCTGTAAAACAGAGAACAAACATTTCCAAAAATATTAAAACATGTATTTAAAAATTAGAAAAGACAAGGGAAAAGGTTCAAGAACAAACAGTTTTTCAACAACTTTGACATTTACAGAAGTCTCTGCTTCTCTACGTCCCCTACACAATCCTAAATATATATATTTAAAAAAAACTGTATCTTGATGTTGATGAACTGAGGCCTATTTTGGAACATGGTGCTTTTTTTGCACTGCTAATGTCTCACAATAGTGATGCAATTGCAGCGCAAAAAAGATGTAAAGCCATCATAAAATTGTGTCTAACATTTTAAATGATTGTTTCAGGATGCAAATAAGATGTGTGCTTTCAACAGCTTTCTTTGAGGTGAGGCCTATTCATTTTTTTTTTAAAAAAACAGTACCCAGAAGTACAGCACTGTAAGGATTAAAATTGACACTTACAGAAGACTCAGTTTCTCCATATCTACTTCACATTTCTAAATGTATATCATAAGTACAAAAAGCAAAACATTAATTATACATGTTAAATGGTTTATTTTTGCTGTTCTCAGAATGTATCAAATTTCACTTAAATCAGTGACTTGAAGGTATTCATCATGTAACAGCGGAAAAAAAAAAACACAATCAAAATGATTGTGTTTAAAAAACCCATTCAACATAAGAAATCTGAATTCAAAACTCCTTAAAATTAACTTACTTTCAATGACGTCGAAGGATGTCCTATGAACAGCGTCCACTGTGTTGTGCTATAAATATTGTCAGCCCGCCACTTTCTGAAAGAAAACCTCCAACGATTCGAAAAATATGCTACATACAAGAAAAGACTTCTCACATTCTACCACATGTTTCCACTTGGCCAAATCATGTTGCAGCTATTCACAAGTCTTGTAATTCTTCCAATCAAATCCCGTCATTTTCTATATTCGCAACTTTCAAAAAGAAAACATTTAAGATAATTTTCACAATCCTGGACTACTAATATCTTACCCTTCTTTGTCACTCATGTTCTCCTTTTCCTATGACACTGATACTGCTTACTATGAAGCAGACTTACTTGCATCAGGTTTATATAGTCGGATTTTACAAAATAACATTACAATTAAAAGTTTTGGACCAATAATCTAGACAGCATTGCAGACTTACATTCCCTCAACTTGATGAACCTTTTCCAATTCTTCATAGGAAATCTCGAGATTCTTTCTTTAAAATTTTGGTTTTAAAAACACCAGGTAAGAATTTTTAAGGTCAAACGGCAATTTTTTTTTGAAACTTACAACGGAATCATTGCAGAATGACCAGCCGTTTCGAGACTTTAAATAAGCTGTATAATGTCCTGAAGTAGTTGAAGGACCATCGTGATAGATAATTGCTACAGTTACAAAAGTCCTTCCTGATATTGAAAGCTGAGAAGCCACAACATTTTTTATTAAAGTTGACAATTTTGATCCATCAGGCCTACATCGTTGCATCATTAAAATGACATACTGGCCATATCTACGTATAAGTAATGTTGACATCATTTCAGATTTACATTGGCTACACTCCATGTTGTGATCAGCTGCATTTACTAGCTTATTAAAGGAGACTGATTTACTGTCTGGCAAAGTTAAATATATAAATCTTTCTGAGTCTACACTAGTAGTACTTGATACCCTACAATTCTCGCAGTCATGCTGCCATTGATAAGAAAGCCCAAACAGTTGATCTACATCTACACCCTCATCTTGCAATATATCAAGCATATACATTAAAAACTCCTGACAATCTTGCTGATTATTTTCAGAGAAGTCTGTTTGACCTGAACATTCATCTAACAGATAACGAACTTCAGACACACTTTCTACTTTTGTTCGATCAGTGCTACATTTCTCGAAAACAGAATTCAACAAACTGCATAAAATTTGTTCTGAATTCAACAGAATCTGTTCTTTTAAACTCTCTAGTGAAAAGAGAACATTAACCACTACATTTGCATAGCAGTTGACACCAGAACTGTTTTCAAATTGAAAACCAACAACATCTTCAACAGAATCCACTTTCTTTCTGCTAACAATTTTCGGTTCATTGACTTTTAGTCTTTTTGCAACAACCTCCCTACTATTACTGCTATTTCTACGTTTCCGGCCTACCACACGTTTCTCAAACAAAGGATATTGAGGCAAATGTGGCGCATACTCTCTTCTTAACCTATTGTATTCCTTAACACAATCTAGATCCGCACAAATGTTTCTGACATCACAGTCAATTAAGTACAATCCCGATAAAGTTCTAACTCGTGACAATGCCACATATGCCATACCCTCCTTGAACACAGAACTGCCAATATTCACCAATGCACAGTCTACACTTAAACCTTGCGATTTATGGATTGTCACCGCATATGCCAAGCAAACAGGAAACTGTTTACGGCGAACATATAAGTCTTTAACAAGCAAAAACCTAGCAGAACAACGACCAATTTGCTGTACTTCCTCAATGCCATCAAATTTAATTCTTAAAAATTCTATTCCATCTCTATTTCTGTATTTCTCAAAATCAACAACATTACCCATTGATCCATTTACCAGACCTCTTTCTACATGTAAATTCCTTCTCAAAATGATTCGGCAATTTAAACACACATTCAAAGTCTTTTCAAAACCCGCTGTTTTAGATATAGTCTTCTCTAATTAATCCAATTTTGATTTCAAATTGTCTGACAAAATAATTGTTGATCCCATATGCTCTAATTTGTCGATAGCTTCAAGTTTCATAATCTCTTGCTTTTCTAAATTCAACATTTTGTTGTTGAAGATGGCACATTCTGCAAGAGTTGGCATGAGACATATCCCGGATTTCTTCTCAGTAATTTTCTGAAAAATATTTTCAGGCACAATCTCTTGTTTGGGATATAAATTTGACAGTAATCGTGCATTTAAAGCTTCTTTCCCATGCTCAGTCACTTTTCCAATTCTAATATCTTGTAGAATATTCTTGTAATCTTCATCCTTTGCCTGACGCATATTTTGATGCAGTTCTGCATAATTGAAGTTTAACCATATATTGACGTTGCCAATGCTCCCTAGGCACTTCCTGGTATCTTCATGCGTGAGTATTTTGAACACAGGTTGACCTTTTACTGGTGTCAGCTGCAGAAGATCTCCGAAAACAATGATGTGTTTCCCACCAAATAACACATCATATTCAGTTTTAAGTACTTCTTGCATTCTCAAATGCACAAAGGCAAGCATGACATTGGAAACCATGCTTACTTCGTCAATGATAAGTAGTTTCATTTTCCTCAAGACTCTTGAAACTTCACAGCAAGCATCTCCAGATAACTTGTTGTATTGTAATTTGTTGTCATGCTCCACCGGCAGCATCAGTAGACGATGCAAAGTAATACCTTTAATGTTATGTGCTGCCAGTCCAGTAGGAGCGGTGACAACACAAGACAGCGATGACTCAGTCCTTTCCTGCAAATAACAAGAGATTGCTTTAATGAGGAAACTTTTTCCAGTTCTCGCTTCTCCACTCACGTACAGTCGGACAGGCTTCAACGATGTACATGAGCACTTGTTCTTCTCATGACTTAATCCGTGCTCAATTTCCTTGGTAACTTCATCATATATTTTCCTCTGCTCAACGTTGAGTTGTTTTTCCAAGTCTTCTAAGTTAACTGAATCCTCCTGAGCATGTGCCATGGCTCTTTCTACTTCATTCATAGCAGTGGCAGCTTCATTTTCGATAATAGGTCCTCCAAGTGGATCTTGACTCAATGAAACAGAACTCTGACTGTCCTGAGAACTGTCTCTGGCAATCTCGGCTGCAATCGTTGCTTCCTGCTCAATTTCCAAAGTTAGCATTTCTTGATATTTAGAAAAAGCAGGACATTCTATGGACTCCTTGGCTGCATTGAAAGAGTCTTCGTAACAGAGGAAATCTCCAAGCAGTTCCTCTTCTGCACGCCAAGGCTTGAAAAGTTGCAAAAGTGCTAAATAAAAAAACTCCTTTTTTTCTGGAGATTCACCACTCAATTTTCGATGGTTTACTAATTGGCATTTTCTTTGCTTGACCAGGCATCCCTCACTTCCAATTACAGCATACACTCCTTTCTCAATATCTTCTTTGATGTTCCTCTTGAATATATAATTTTGGAGAACCTCATATAGACAAACATTCTCAAGGTGACTGCTTCGATTTGGATAATATGTATCCAACATGTTGGTCTTCAAAATGTCGGTACTGTTTGGTTCCTTTTCTGCCAAATACTCAATTTCCCGGACAGGTTTTAGAACTCGATTTCGCGTTGCAGCAAGACCAAGACTTGCCCAAACGAGACTCCTGGATTTGGCATAGAGACTTGCTGAAGACAACCGGTCAGAACATTCGTAAGCTCCGATTTCTCGATGCGACAACATCTTCAGACTGAAACTGTACAACTTCTTGCTGAGGCTCTTTTCATGGGAAATGTCCTCCCACATATCCTTCAGTTCGGTCTTTTCTTTTTTGGTGATGTAAGATGTCACATACCGAGCCACAGCCATACAGTTGTCAGCCACAAACTGTATATCCATGTTAGCATTCCACATGGACAAAATCACTGGGTTGTAGTCATTGATGTACTTGGACTCTTCGTTCCTTTTCAAATTGTATGTATTCTTGGGTGATTTCCTCGTCACATTATGTCGCAGCGAAGACATCAAACTGTTCACTCTTCCTTTAGAAATCACCGGTCGTGGAAAGTTGAAACGACATTTGGTGTAGAACTTGTCCTTGTTTCTGAATTTACGACGACAGTACTTTCCACAACGATGGCTTTGGAAACGTAGAACTTGTTCTCTTAGACTTTTCTTCTCCGTTGCGTTTGGAACAGCACACGTAGAATACTGTTCGATGAAATTCATCACTAAGTCATCCGGATCTGTTCCAAATTTAGGTGCATCCTTGATCCACAACAACATATGTATATGAGGGGCACCTCTTGCTTGGTACTCCTTTCTCCAGAAGAAATCCAACACCTCTCCAAGAGGTGGATTCTTTTTATTTGTGATGAAAGACATCATAGCTTCAAATCTATGATTGAAGTACCTGCATACATTCACTGGATCCAAAGAACACAGTTCTCCAGGTGTCTTGAATTCAATGTTTTCAATATTTCCATTTGCCTCTCGTAGAAATTCAAGTAAGTCTTCCCAGCCATACTCGGCACAGCTCAGAGTGAGGAACCATGTTGGAGTTCCTAAGTTCCTCAGCATACATTTTAAATCACCATGACGACGGTACCAGTACTCATTAGTACCACGCTGACACGCCATGAGATTAATTAAGTGAGAATCCAAAATACTGTCTTGGACATTGACTTTATGCATAAAGTCACTTGCCGAGATGTTTCGCATCTGTATACCACTTTTTAAGATGTGGTTCACTGCATATGACAGTCCAGACAGATCGCTTTCAAACAGGAGATGAAACAAATAGGGAATGCATTGCCGAAACCTAGGATCTTCTGCATACAATCGTAAAGTCCGGTATTCAGACGCAGGAATTTGATGAGGTCGCTCATCATATCTTCCTCCTTGACCTGTGGGAAATAGCTGTGGGAAACACCGAGCTTCCAAACTTTCCTCCCAAACACTAATGGGACTCCCTTTGGCTTGTTTCATTTGAAACAACTCAATAGCATTCCCCATGACTTCCTTGGAATGCAAAGGATGAACACTATAATGTTCATATATTTCTTCACTTTTAGAGGCCTCTACTTTCTCAATTTGGCCAGCACACAAATCGCTATCCTCTTCATCACTTACTTCCTCTTCTGCAACATATACATTCTTATAGTACTTATTATTTTTCTTCAAATACACTGTTGCCTTTTTGACTTTCCTAACATCCACTAAATCTTGCCATATTTTCTTATTCTTTGTCGGAACCCCATTAACCAAGATAACCAGAGGTTCCTCTTCCACTTTTTCTATTCCAATTGTGTTAATGTTTTTGTTCAAATCTAGAGGCAAATAAACAACTCTTCCCTTTAATCCTCTCTGTAAATCTGCTGGAGGCAACTTCCCTGTCTTTGGCTCCATTCTTACAATAGCCTGAAAGGGATGGATACTTTGAATCAAAATAGATTCATAAGTATTTAAATCCTTCAATTCAGAAGGAATCTCAACCAATTCCAGATTATTATGAACTGCCCTAGCAGGCATCTGGTTTTGGTTTAATTTATTACAACAATAAGTACACACACGTTGATCCGATCCCAAATCAAAATAATTTTCTACCATCAAGTATGTGGCAAAATCCTTCCATTCACTATTATTTTCCCTTTCACTTTTTGCATATAAATCCACTACCTTAGTCTGATTCTTATAATAAGTGCGTCGACAACATACACAAGTGAAATTAGGCCTCTCACTTGATTTCATCTGAAATGTGGCAATTTCCTTCTGAAAATTATCTGTACTGGAAACCTGTACATTATCTTCCACATTACCCTCTACTTCAGGGTCAATTTGAACATTCTCATCTTTACTACCAAAGTAACAAAACTCAATTTCTTCACAAATATTCTTCACATCTATTTCAGAACCATGCAAAAGAGCAGCACATAATTGTTTAAGCATAATTGCTGGACTCTTAGCATAATACAACATTCTCACTAATTTTCTCACTTTATTATGATGCACTGCTAGTATCCTGAAATGATGAAAAACACTCTGGCATACTCTCCTGGAAAGACAAGCCAGTGAATGACCACGCAAACCTGTCATTTGTCTCACTCTGCAAGGATCTAAATCTTGCAACAACTTCATTTTCTGCTTCAAACTTTTCTTATTAAATGTCCGTATAAAATCACAAAGCAAATTGATGGAAACCTGTCGCACACTGCAAATAGAACTACACTTCCAAATGTACACAGGACCCTTAGGACGTCTTCCTAAAACCTCATCACTTAGCGCCTCTTCTGTCTCTGTTGTCACAAGTTGTTCTTTTTCAACTGGACAACCATCCTTCACTTCATAAGCTCGACCACTGATGTCAACTGCATGCACCAAATCATTATCCTGAAAATAAGTCTCCTCATTAAAAAATGCCTCAGAACTTGAACTATGCATCCATTCTCCGGAAAAAACTTCACAAAAGTTAGTACGATTTACTACTCTCTTCCATCTACTTTTTGTTTTGAAATCAGAAATTACCTTGCTTAGTTTCCTAATTCTATTGATTACCAAAATAAACAACTTTCGCTTAATTTCAAAAGCATGATCAATAATTTTCTCTACATTTTTCTTCTTCTTATAAAATGCCGCTTTCTGTTGGCCTTTCTTTTTAATATTTTTCAATAAATTAACTAATATCCTATTACGGAACATTCGATTTCGAATGTCCCTAAACTGTTGTTTCCTTCTACTATCATGCACAGAGTTATCTCTTCCTCTACCAGTAACATTTGTGATGGGTCTCTCCTTTCCATTCAAATTACTTTTCTTTTTGTGAACTGAAACATTTTTTTGAGCAAAACTTTTTTTACTACAAATATTTCTTAAGAATGATTTCGTGCTCTTACCCGGACCTTTCTTGGTGTTTTGACAAGTATTTGGGGAAGAGGACTGCTGCAATAAAACATCATCCTGCTGTCTTTGACGTTTTCTAGCCTTTCTTATTCTACTTTTGGAAGGCATTTTACAAACTATGAAAGAATCTGCAGTTGAATCTGTGGAAAAATATAATATAAAATGTTATTAACCACTATTACCAAACAGTAAATAAATAACAGTCATCTAAAACTTAATGCCGTACTAATTATTTAACATAGCAAATATTTTCCACCAGCACTGCATCACAAAAATGACACTCAATGGTACAAAACAGGCATACAACACTCATAAATCACTCCCTAATATTTTAAATCATTAATTCAGGATGACGATAAGATGTAGCCTATCTAAAGATTTGTTTAGGCCCAGATCTTTAGACTGGGGTGAATGTGTGTCATTGATCCACATTCAGTCCATCACCTGTTTTGTTTATTTGAGGTGAGGCCAACACATGGTTGCAGATAAGATTATCACTGAAAAAAACCAAGGTAAAAAAACATGTGAAGGCCTACCAATGAAGTAAATCATTAAATGAAAACCAATACATTTCTGGAAATATGCACTACTAGTGCTTCATAAGATGTTTTGGGTCATATTTATAAGGCATTTGAGTGTCTAGTATGCTATTTTACGTTCTTCATGGTGCAAATTTATTGTAAATACGCTCCCACCTGCGGTTGGCAAATTTAGATTTTGATTATGGGAGTTAGATAGGCATGTTAATAATTTCCCAAAAATGGTGTATAACCCCAAACAACCTTTGAAGCAAATGCTCTTAGCCATGTTATCCACCTCCCATTGGATAACATGGCTAAGAAGTGCTTGCAAATGTGAAAAAAAACGGCCGCAATGCATGAATATCGCAGAAAAATCAGCGATATTCATGCATTTTCCAGCAAATGCTCTTAGCCATGTTATCCACTTCCTATTAAATAACATGGCTAAGAACTGCTCAGGGCCCCATGAGGAACGCTTTCCATTTAAAAAGGGAAAAATAACATCAAAAACACTAAAATGCCTTCTAAATATGACCCCAAACAACCTATGAAGCTCTAACAGTACATATCCTGAAATTTAATTGATTTCAAAATTCGTTTTTAAACACAGCATATAAATCAATTGTATACCTGCATTCATGAAGAAATGACTAAAAATGTCCTTGAGACACATGATTGTGTTTTCTGGAATGCCCTAGCACCATTTTTGAGACACTATTAACATGGCTGGGTAACTCCCATAATCAAAATCTAAATTTGCCAAGCGCAAGTGGGAGCGTATTTACAAGACACTTGCCCCAAGAGGAACGCTTTCCATTTAAAAAGGTAAACATAACATCAAAGACACTAAAATGCCTTCTAAATATGGCCCCAAACAACCTATGAAGCTCTAAAAGTACATATCAAGAAATGTAATTGTTTATCACAAATGCGATTAAAAACAGCCGCAATGCATGAATATCGCTGAAAAGTCAACGATATTCATGCATTATCCAGCAAATGCTCTTAGCCATGTTATCCACCTCCCATTGGATAACATGGCTAAGAACTGCTCGCAAATGCGAAAAAAAACGGCCGCAATGCATGAATATCGCAGAAAAGTCAGCGATATTCATGCATTTTCCAGCAAATGCTCTTAGCCATGTTATCCACTTCCTATTAAATAACATGGCTAAGAACTGCTCAGGGCCCCATGAGGAACGCTTTCCATTTAAAAAGGGAAAAATAACATCAAAGACACTAAAATGCCTTCTAAATATGACCCCAAACAACCTATGAAGCTCTAACAGTACATATCCTGAAATTTAATTGATTTCAAAATTCGTTTTTAAACACAGCATATAAATCAATTGTATACCTGCATTCATGAAGAAATGACTAAAAATGTCCTTGAGACACATGAAAGTGTTTTCTGGAATGCCCTAGCACCATTTTTGGGACACTATTAACATGGCTAGGTAACTCCCATAATCAAAATCTAAATTTGCCAAGCGCAAGTGGGAGCGTATTTACAAGACACTTGCCCCAAGAGGAACACTTTCCATTTAAAAAGGTAAACATAACATCGCAGAAAAGTCAGCAATATTCATGCATTTTCCAGCAAATGCTCTTAGCCATGTTATCCACTTCCTATTAAATAACATGGCTAAGAACTGCTCAGGGCCCCATGAGGAACGCTTTCCATTTAAAAAGGGAAAAATAACATCAAAGACACTAAAATGCCTTCTAAATATGACCCCAAACAACCTATGAAGCTCTAACAGTACATATCCTGAAATTTAATTGATTTCAAAATTCGTTTTTAAACACAGCATATAAATCAATTGTATACCTGCATTCATGAAGAAATGACTAAAAATGTCCTTGAGACACATGAAAGTGTTTTCTGCAATTCCCTAGCACCATTTTTGGGACACTATTAACATGGCTAGGTAACTCCCATAATCAAAATCTAAATTTGCCAAGCACAAGTGGGAGCGTATTTACAAGACACTTGCCCCATGAGGAACACTTTACATTTTAAAAGGAAAACATAACATCTTAGACACTCAAATACCTTATAAATATGGCTCAAAACAACCTATGAAGCTCTAGCAGTACATATCTAGAAATGTAATTGATTTCTTAAATCGTTTTTAAAAGCAACATATCTGTTTCACCTTACATAACAGACCATGGAATGGGCTCCATGTACCACAATAACTTGTGTTACTGCATGCCAGAATGTTACACCAAATATGCAATTACAATTTCTCTATGAAACTAATTCTATTACTATATCACTAGAGACAAAACCACATTTTAAAAACACAGCTTTCTTCATCATTTTCTCCTTAAATCATACTATTCTCTATCTAAATTAAATAAATCTTTTCTCACCTTAGCAAATATTTTTTGAGTTTTGAAAACAGTCTAAGAAATACACCAAATTGTCTTCAGCAGAAGAAAAAGGATGCACTCCAAAGGCTGCAGCTATTGAAAGCACAGAAATACAGATATTCATTTCACATATGTCTCATATTAGCCAATCATACCTCTTCCCTCACTTTTTTCAAATCAAAACCCTTCCCCCCTCTGCCCTGTCTGCCTTGTTTCCATAGCAACCACCTCCTGGAAGACCTCTCATGTTTGCAAATTCACACAACAATGTTTCAATTGAACTCTGAACTCTCAGTGCACCTGCGTATCCAGTGCAATCTTTCATTAAATGTTTCTTCCTTGACCATTCAAATTACATGTTTCAAAGAACACATCCATGCACCCTAACTTTCTGTTTTCAGAAATGGAAATGCACCAATCACTGCTAATGAATCATTAGCATTGTAAATCCACAGTTTTTTTTCTTTAGAAACTCCTACTGTTTCAACTGCCCTTTCATTACCACACTTCATCTGACTGCAGAACAACCTTCTCCCACCATGTTTAAGGTCTGGATTGTTGGACATAGTTACATCCACTGGGCTCAAAGGTATGCTGAGAACAGAAATTTACCTAACCTCAATTTACAAGATGTGGAAATTAAGTGGTTGGGCCAAAGAGGATTAAA
Organism: Lissotriton vulgaris; assembly: GCF_964263255.1. Lineage (NCBI taxonomy): Eukaryota > Metazoa > Chordata > Amphibia > Caudata > Salamandridae > Lissotriton > Lissotriton vulgaris. Next base: position 1,705 of record NW_028251551.1, on the reverse strand, counting down.
ATGTCACCAATTGATACCATTGGTGAAAACCTTTATGCATTTGCCAAAACCTGACCTGTTAATTGTGCACTGTGGAGGTAATGATTTGGGCACTTTGACAGGGGTAGGTCTAGAAATGCTTTTAAAGGACACCTTTGAGCAATTAATGGCACTTTTTCCTCAAACTGCCTTGGTATATTCCAATATATGCCAAAGACAGAAATGGAAGTGGTCCAACCAATTTTGTCCACAAATTGAGAAAGCGAGGAAGCATGTAAACAAATCTGTTTCAGCTTTCATGAGAGACCATGGAATGGGCTCTCTGTACAACAATAACTTGCGTTACTACATGCAAGATATCTACAGAGGAGATGGAGTTCACTTCTCAGATGAGGGCAACAGAATTTTCATTCTGAATTTAAGACTGTGCATTGGTACCTACTTATAAGTACCTAAATGTACCATAAACCCAAAAGCTCTTCTCAGAGCTACCCTTCATCTGATCACTCACAATTATTATTTTTTTCTAACTTTTTTCATTAATTTTCCACAAAATTCGCTCCCCGGGGCGCTACCCGGTTCGCGAACCGAAAGCTAACCTCGCGGAATTTTTTAAAAAAATGTTTTTTTCCGCACATATAAGCCTCCTCAGCCACCCTCAGAAAACCTAGAGGGTCAAGATAAGTCTACCATGACCCCTTCTACCCATTCTAAACATTATTTGCCCTCCATCTTGTATCTTAATGCGACCGAAACACAAAATGGTGGACTCCCGTGACGCTTAAGGTTCGCGAACCGGGCCGCTTCCCGGAAAGCGGTCCAAAAAAAAGGTGGGAAAGTAATTTACAGAAAAACGACTAGAGACACTCTCACCAAATATAGATTAGCTCATACTACATAACAATCCCTTCCATTCTCACAAATTTCATTGAAATTTCATTTAGCCGTTTAGCCTGTAGACCTCTCCAAGTACCGTGAGGTAAATTACTTCACAAAACACATCTGAATTGTTGGAATTGACAACCAATGAAAATGTTACTTTCATTTTCTACTTTTATTACCTGACATTTGATTGGTTATATACCTGTATATATATAAAGGGAGAGAAGGAAACACAGCCATTTTGACTACTACTTCTTGTTGTACCTCCTATTTCAATAGCTTCAAAAAACTTCTTTGTGAAGGTAAGTTATAATTTAATATATTGTGCACTATAACTTAATATAGTAGGCTTTTTCTGCTAGATATACACTATCCCTCTGTAGTAGTAATGTATTTAGATAGACTTCTCTGTTATAGTTATGAATGGAGTAAGGCTTGTCTTGGTTAAATCACATACACTTTTTTATAGTCCTATTTCCACTCTCATACTATACACTGCCAAAAGATAAATTCACTGATAAAAACTGCCTATCTAAAATTAATCCCAACAGTGCCCTATCTCTACTAATATATATTTTTTTAATCCAAATTTCAGGCAAAATGGAAGGCGAGCAGCAAGTTTCTTTTGAGATGGACCTGCAAGAGAGCAGCCAGGAATTAATTGAACAAATTGACATGGAATTTATGGATGAAAGCTTGGATAATGAACTGCTGCAATGTGTCCAAGCAGTAGATGTCCTCCTTGCAAATGAGGACATTTTGCAACCTCACAGATTGCAAACAATATTTCAAGAAAATAATGACATTTCAGACACTGAAATGTTAGAAAGTTTAATAAATTATG